>NW_006399839.1:8478237-8485330 GCF_000299155.1 Elephantulus edwardii | reverse complement strand
CCCTTTTTACCCTGTTGGAGAAGTTTTTGGATGTGCATAGGGATTTGAGTCTTAGAAGATCCCATTCATCTACGTTATCTTCTCCTAGTTGTAGGCAGGCACTATCATTTCTATCAAAAGTAGTTTCACAAAGCAGTAACTCGATCGTAGGATGGAAATATCTCTTGAATTCTAGTAGTATAACAATACAACTTTTTTTTTTCCTCACAGTGTCTCTGGTTTTGTGAAGGTGTGGAAAAGAAAACTGCAGTGGTACAGAGACGTATGCTGTTCAAAAGCCATTTCTGAGCCCTGTAATGACATGATTCCTCACGGTAGAAATGGTCTAGAAATCAGCCATCTTGCTGGAGAAAAATGCAGTGTGAACAAGTTCACTTCCAATATGCATCATCTATCACAGAGGCAGCTCTCAAAACACTGCCAGGTTGGCTGGGAGGTGCCTGAAAAGCTTATTGGCAGAACAGAAGCGTCATTGAGAAACTTCAGGATTTAATATGATAAACATTTTCTCTACTCTGAGTAGCCCAGGGGGAATATATTAAGAGGCGTATTAATGACCTATAAGACTAAAAAAGGACATTTACCTAAGTCCTTAGACTCTGTTCCTAAAGTATTGAACTCAGGCTTGTTTCATTTCCAAGGGTATGATGTGTTTGGTTTGTTTTTTTTTAAATCATCAGAAAAATTACAGAGTCCTGTTTTCATTAGAAAAAGTTTCCCCAACAGATACTTTAATATGGAAGGTCTTAGAACTATTTACATCTCAGCCCGTTTTAAAGGTCCAAGAGACAAAGCTAGGCAGACCCTGAAGTTATAATGCAAAGTATTAAGTATGAAGGAGCAAATGTAACACAAGGCCTTCCACAGAGTACACACTCATTAAATCCTTGCTGGCTGAATAAATTAAGACACATTATAATTATGACACGTACTGAGTCAAATGAGGTACATCTACACAGAGTAAGATGTTTCCACGTAAACTTTCATACCTTTCCAGAAATTTCTGAAAAATGTTGCCTCGAAGACTTTCACAGATTTCTTCTATATATGGCTGAAAAAGGTGGGGTCGGGGGAGAAAGGCCACATCACATAAACAGGAAGCATATAAACACAAAAGCAATTGAATAGAGACTCAAACGAGATGCAGTCGCCAATTTAATACATTCTGAGAGCACTGTGCTATCGGCATTCCCGGGACTCAGCACCACTTTCACAGATGAACTGCAATCACCATGAATTATTTCATGGTTTTCTAGCGTTCCGTTGTCTGCGCCTTGAAGGCTGGGGTGGGCTGGCCTGGGTTACCACTGGGTCTCAACCGCCCAACACAGCTTCCCAGCAAGACAGAGATGCCTCTTACATGAACCAGGCTGATCAAGAGGCCACGTGACTATGGACGTCTCCCAGGTTCACCCTCAGAAAAGTCCACGGGGTGTCTTACTGCTCTGTTCTTATCATCTTGAAATTATTTACAATTTTTTTTTAACAAAGTCTTCATTTATTTATTTTTTTTTCCATTTTACACAGGGTCCCACAATCTATTTGGCCAATCTTGTAAATGACTAAAAGCACTTATACACAAACCAAAACTAAATCCACTGCTGTCACGTCGATTCCCACTCGCAGAGACCATTTAGGACAGAGAGCAACTGTCCCATAAGGTTTCCAAGACTGTGAATCTTCACGGAACAGAATGCTGGGTCTTTCTCCCACAGAGCAGCTCGTGGGTTTCGATCACCTAACTTCTGGTGAAGCAGTCATGTGCTTAACCTGTGCACCACTAGTGTTTCTTACCATCCCACCCATTACGGCTATCTTTCACTCTTCTCCTAACTCACAGACATGTTCAAAGGGGCCTTATCCAGCTGAGAATTTGGCCTGCGTGCTTGCGACCCACAGCTGTCTCTACTGAAAACACTTCAGCTGGAAATGACTTTTGGGAGGAGAAATGACCAGCAGTGAGCATAATGAAGAATCAAAAACCAAGCACCCTCAAGCCCAAATGCTGGGCAGATGCCAGGCTCTGCCTTTTGCCAGAACTTTGTCTTACCTGAAAAAGTGTGGTCGGCACTTGTTTCTTGGCTAGGTGGCTCTGCACGTGCTCTACAGCTTGTCGTGAGAAGGCCTTGAAGAATCAAAAGCAGTATTTTTTTCCCCACAAAACGTGGCAATACAGTTTATGCTCTCAAGTATCACCATAGATTGTTTAATACAGCATTTATCAAACAGTAGGGTCAAACAGCAGGGTGTCAACCCAAAGGCACATGAGAATTGAATCCACCCACTGTTTCTTGGGAGTAATATGGGGAATTTTCTCCCGTGTCATATACTGACTCTAAAAACCCACTGGAGGGTCAGCTGGGAGCTCGCTCCAACACAACAAAATACATGCTAAGGACAGTGATTTGAGTTACTCTTAAAACTCTTCAACGCTGTTGTTGTCAGGAGGTGCCAATGAGGTGAATAGCAACCCTACGGATGACAGACTGAAACTTGGCCTGGCCGCACACCGGCCTCCTGACTGCTGCCATGCTCAAGGTCACTGTGCCGGTCACTGTGTCAAGACATTTCCTTCAACATTTACAGATACTTGTCTCTATGAGCTTCCAGAGGAAGGGAGAGGATGGCACAGAACAGAACAGGGGTCAGATCTTTTGTTCACAGGGTCACTGTGAGTCGTACTCAACGGCACCTCACAACAACAACAAAAACACTAACATGAGCTTCCAGAGTTCTGAGAAGACAGAGGATGACAAGTTTGGGCATCTCATGTGTTGCTGTTGTTGTGTGATGCTACGAGTGACTCTTAGAAACCTTACGGACAATGGATCTGAGCCCCTGCCCTGTCCTGTGCCGTCCTCACGCTCTGACACTCAAGCCCACGGCTCCAGTCACTGGCTCAGTCCATTTTGTCTTTGTCTCTTATGTTCACCCTCCAGCTTCCCCAGCATGATGTCCTTCTGCAAGGACTGGCCCTTCCTAACAACATGTGTGTGGGAAGAAGTTTCACCACCCTCCTTTCCAAGGACAACTCTGGTTTCATTTCCCCCAAGACAGACCTAGACTACCCCAAAAATGAAGTGCAAGGCGTCTTGGTTAACATCAAGTCACTTCTCCACTAGTCACACAACAGGACCGACTCGGGGGCAGGTTGGTTTCTGGACGGTAATCTTTATACACTGAGTCTTCTTCCTGCAAAGCTGGTGGGGCAGCAACACAGCCAAGCTCCTGCTTCTCAGCCACACACCCACCCACTGCACTACCAGGACAACTGGTAGAGACACTTGTTTTCATTTTATTAGGTGTGTACACCCTTCAGCGAGCTGCCAGTGGGACCCTTGTTATTACATTCTGTCGAGTTGACTACAACTCACAGCAAACCGATGAACAACAGATCAGAAATTTCTACTATAGAAGAGAAAATGAACACCGAGGCTATACACTTAAGAACAAAAAGTCTGGGATTGCAAAGCCAGGCCAGTGTGGTAAAGGGTCTGCCCAGGCTAGCCAAAGTCTTGTTATAGGTAGAGAAGAGAACGGATTCTAACACAGAAAAGTGCTTCCACTGATAGGAATTATAAGCTGTAGCCTTCAAGAAAAAAATTTTTAATTTTTTTTTAAAAAAAAAGAAAAGAAAAATTTAAGACTATGACTTCTTTTATAATGTACAGTAAGACTAAAGGCTGAAAACCCACACCACACTGTGGGGGGGGTGGTGAGGAAATGCTTTAAGTTACTGAAAATTCAAACTCTGTAACAAGTCAAATGAGAATCAACTCAAAGCTGAACCTCTGGTGAGTTTTGGGGGGTTTTAAGTCACAAGGGAAGAGACGGCCCATCTTTCTCCTGCAGAGCAGCTGGTGGGTTAGAACTGTCTGCCTTTAGACTGGCAGCCTATTGCCTAGCGACGAGGCCACCAGAGGCCTCCTCATTAAACATCTGCCATTCTTCTAGGGTTTAGGCAGTTCCCAGGTAAGAAAGCAGGGAGCACTGCAGATTAGCTCTTATCCAGACATCCTTTCTGTTAGAAGTGAAGGCAGAAGATGATGTTCGGGGAGGTAGGTTGGCCCTGGCTGTAACAACGGGTTCACGCACAGCGTGATCTCGAGGATGACACACGGGACCTGGTCGGGTTTCTATACAGGGTCACCATGAGTCACAGAAGACTCGATGGCACCTGATAACAAAAATCGGAGGTGGAGTCAAAGGACAACAGTAACTATCAAAGATGTCTTTGTCACCATGGTGACTCAAACAGCAGCAAGGCTTAACAACGGCACGATCCAGACAGCAAGGATGTCCACAAAGACTACCATGCTGTTCGTACGGGAAAAGAAATCATTTCTTCTAGTTTTGGAATAAGGAACACGGAAACAGAGCATTACAATGGCCTACAGTGGGTTACAGAACTGTCTAAGTGGTAAAAGCTGTCTGGGCTGCCTTCACAGCAGCCACCAGACACATGTGGTTGTCACTGTGTACCATCAGGTCAGAAATGACCCAGAGCTGACCCTCCAGTGCGTTTTCAGAGGCAGTAAATTGCACGGGAGGAGACGGCCTGTCTTTCTCCTAAGAAGATGCTGGTTGATTTGAACTGTGTTGTTGTTGTTGTTGTTGTTGTTGTAAGGTGCCGTTTAGCTGAGTACAACTCATAACGACCCTACAAACAAAAGATCCAAACCCTGTCCTGGCCTGCGCCATCCTCACACTTCCTGACACACAAGAGCCCACTGCAGCAGTCACCGTGTCAGTCCACCCGGTTGAGGGTCTTCCTCTCTTCTGTTAACCCTCCACCCTTCCCAGCATCATGTCCCTCCCCAAGGAATAGCCCCTCCTAGCAACATGCCCAAAGTATGGGAGGCAAAGCCTCATCATTCTTGCCTCCAAAGAGCACTCCGGCTGCATCCTCTCCAAGACACATCTGTTTGTTCCTTGACTGTCCATGGGATGTTCAGTGCTCTTCTCCAGCAGCACAATTCTAAGGCGTCAGGTGTTTTTCCCCCCGTCTTCCTTATTCACTGTCCAGCTCTCACTCAGACGCACAGTAAATAATCAGAAAGACTATGGCCTGAATCTGACGCACTTTTAAAATTTGAACTGTGCACTGACCCTTAAAATAGGACTCATGAGGAACTAAGAAATTAAAAGTTGATTCCTTTTCCTTTTTCAATTTTATTTAAACAGTCACACGCATTGCACCTCGCAGGTCAGGCCACTTGCATGTCTCGTTTGGAAAATGGTCTAAATGTAGAGACACCACATGGTAAATTTCCATCAAAAATTACCCTCTCACTCCCACTAGAGTAATTTCCTGGGAACCTAGTTTATTCTATTGCTGATGTGATTTCCAAGCAGGGGGAGAATATGACTATATTGTGTGTCCATGTTAACAATTAACAAATGAAACCAACACAGTAATTGCAATCCTTATCAGTTCAAAGAAGCTACTTAAGATTTCTATTTCGTGATATTTGATTAGTCTCATTACTGAAGTATAGGTAAACGAAAGAAAAAGAACTGCAGCTCAATTTTCCTTATAAATAGTTCCTAATTAAGACCAACCTTGTCTTCAATTAGTACAAATTAGCCATTTCATTTCACTGGTTTCTGCAATGATAGCACCAAGCTTTTATTTTAAATTTTACTTGAGTAAAAGGTTGCAAATCATACTGCATTTTTATTCATTTAGACATTATGCTTTGTAACCCTGAAATGAATAAAACTGATTGCAATACCTAAGACAATAATTCAAATCTTACAATATAGGGCCTCTGTCTTCAACACATAAAATTTCCCAATGTGTGTTGTGGTTGGAAACCTTTGAGTCAGAATCGACTCACAGCTGGCTCTCGGGGGATTTCCAGAGGCAATATATTGCACAGAAGGAGGCGGCTGCCTATCTTTCTCCCACAGAACTGCTGATGGATTGGAACAACATACCTCGGGGTTAAAAGAGGAATTCCTTACCACTAAGCCACCAGAGCTCCCTTTCAGATGTATTTTGTTGTTAGGTGCTGTCGAGCCACTTGCAGCACATAGCGACCCTATGCATCATAGCTTCTGAACCCTGCTCTATCCTGAGCTAATCTCACTGTCTATGATACATCTACCCTCATTACCACAATCATTATGTCAATCTAGCTCATTTGGGGCATTCCTCACCTATGCTGCCCTTTGAGACTTCCAAGCATGATATCCTTCTTCAAAAACTGTTCTCTCCTGTCTACATGACCAACGTATGTGAGGTGGAGTCTCAAAATCCTTGCCTCCAAGGAGCAGCTTGGTTTCACCGTCTCTAGGACAGAATTCTTCGTTCTGCTGGCCAATCCACAGGATGTTCAAAACCCTTCTCCAGCACCACAACTCAAAGGCATCAATTCTTCTGTCATCCTTAGTCATTACCCAGCTCTCTGATGCACAGCAAGTAACTGTAAAGACCGTGGCCTGAATCAGGCGCACCTTAGTCTCTAGTATTGGCATCCTTGCTCTTCAGCACTCTGGAGAGGTCTCTGACAGCGGATTTCCCTAATGCAATTCGTCTTCTGATTTCCTGATTGCTGGTGCCAAGAGTGTTGACTGTGAAATTGGGCGAGCTGAAATAGTCAACAATCTCAATCTCTTCTCCATTTATCAAGTGGGCCCAGTGGTGAGAATCTTTTTTTTTTTCTTGATATTAAGCTTCAATCCATACTGCACTTAACATATACAGATAATGTGTCCATGACATTTGGAAACAAATAACAATAAAAAAGAACTGCGTTTCATCTCAGAAGAGCACCTTTGGCATTTTTAAACATCTGCTTTCTATTTTGTTTTCCTTTTGGAAATACTGGAAACCGTCTCCCTGGCAGGCAGTAAAGAACAAAAACAATACTTACATGGGAACAAGAAAGGAGCTCCTTCATGATGTAGGTGTCATAGATTTGTCGACTTCTACAGAGCCGGTCCTCATCATTGTCAAGCTTTTCATATTCTTTTATCTGCATTGACAGAGTTGCCCAGGTTAGGCACGTGTACAGAACTCACTTCATTAGCCCCCATCATAAAACAGCACTGACACAGAGGTTGCAGGGAAACTAAGAAAAGAGGGGAT
>NW_006399839.1:8475686-8477117 GCF_000299155.1 Elephantulus edwardii | reverse complement strand
TATACACACACACACACACACACACACACACACACACACACTCTCTAATAAAATAAATTTTAAAAAATTACAACGTTTGGAATATTAAAGGATACATTAAGGAAAAACTAAAAGAGGTGATAAATAATGAACACTGCATTGAAATAGATGAGGGTAAGAACTGTCTAAAAGTAATACATGATTAGGTATTATCTGCAAGACAACAGTCCAGAATAAGAGGTGCACAGCAAAGTGGAACTGGGGAGTGGAAGGGAGGGAGAAGGAGGAAATTGTGCAACAATGAATTTTTTTAAAGAGAAAAGCAAACTGGGGTGGGTAGGGAGGGAAATGTGCAACACTGAATGAATGGAAATCCAAGTTTTCTGTAAACTTTTGTCAAAACAGCAATTTTTTTTAAAAAAAGGCATCACACTAACTCAAGCAGATGTCATTTTCACATGCAATAAAGCAAATTATGGAACTGGCCAGTCCCCAGGAAGCAGCTACTTCGAATGTTGGGATAATGGTGTTGGGATCATTTAGATTCAGCTGGAAACAGCAAATGGATTCTTTCCTATGATGTGACTCATTACTTAAATGTAGAAACACAACACATCAGGAAATAAATACAGCCATGGCTGTAATTAGAACACACAGGCCCTGCACCATTCATCTTTATCAATTCTTCTCGCCCAAGCACGAATGATTTAGATTTGCTTTCAATCAGTCTTAAGAGTTCTAAATGGTAGACTAACTTTACACACAAAATTAACCAGAAGATAAAAGAAGTATCGTATCAGAGATACGTTTTTTTAATCTACTAAAACAAACAGGTGTTTTGGAAACGAATTGATCAATAAACAAGGATACTCCATTTTCCAAGTTGGAACTTGATATGCCCTGTGAAAATATTTACAGAAAGGTTACTTGGAAATGTACATTTTGCTACAGTTAGGAGGAAGCGTGCATGCTGAAGAGGACAAGCAAAATAAGAAAATGTGCTCTGGAAGTGTTTGCCTTGAATCCTACAAGCAGGAGAGAGTGAAACAGATCAACAGGATCTTCTAAGGAGCAAATACCTACGCACTTCAAACAACTTCTCCAATGAAGTAAAAAGGAAACCCACAGATTGGGGAAAAATATATGGCAATGCATATCTGATAAGGGACTCATATCTAAAATTTATAGAATACCCCAGCACCTCCAAAAGAAAAAGGTAAACAATCCCATTGTAAAATGGGCACAAGGTAAGAAGAGATACTTCACCAAAGACGACATTCAGATGGTAAACAAATACATAGAGAAATGTTCAAAATCCCCAGCTCTAAGAGAGATGCAAATCAAAACAACTATAAGCTGTGGTATATTCGCACAATGGAATACTATGCTGCATTAAAAAACAAGGAACTCATGCAATATTATTCAAAATGGTTGACTCTGGAGAACATTATG
>NW_006399839.1:8462722-8475071 GCF_000299155.1 Elephantulus edwardii | reverse complement strand
AAAAAAAAAGAATAGCAAAATTCAACAGAGCAGCAAACAATGCTGGCGAGGCTGTAGAGAGATTGGAACTCCTAGTCACTGCTGGTGAGGGTATAAAATGGTATAGCCCTATAGAAGGTGGTCTGGTGCTTCCTCAAAAAGTTGGGAATAGAAATACCATTTGACCCAACAATTTCACTACTGGGAATATACTCTAAAGAAATCAACAGATGTAAAGACTCAAACAGATGTACATGCACCCATGTTTATTGCTATGTTAGTCACAATAATATAGAGAAGGAAGCAACCCATTAAAAAACGGATGAACAGAAAAATTATGGTATATCCACACAGTGGAATATTACACAGCACTGAATAAATAATGAACTCATAAAACATTACACAACATGAGTGAGCCTGCAAGACATTATGCTGGGTGAAACATCTCAGTGACAAAAAGACAAATACTGCATAAGACCACGGTTATAAAAGAGGACTGACATGGCGGGGCTGGAGAAGAACAGTAAAAGAGTGGCTAGATAATGAACACTGCATTGAAACAGATGAGGAGAAGAATTATCTGAAAGGAATATATGATTAGGCATTGTACGTATGACAACAATCTGGAACAAGAGGAGCACTGCAAAATGGACTGGGGGAGGGGGAAAGAAGGGAAAGAGGGGGAAATGTGCAACAATGAATGAATGGAAGCCCAATCTTTCTGTAAATTTTCATTAAAATCACAATAAAAATTTTAGAAAAAGATGTATCTGCCTTGTGTGGAAGTGGTCACATTGCTTTATGACTGGAAAACAGAAAGGCCCGAGGTGGAGAATGATCCTCATTTATTCATGGAAATATCTTTAATCCTGAGGGCAAGTAAAGAATAAAAGCACTAATGAAATAAGGTGCTGTCAGAACTAACAGGAAGGGCTCTTGGCTGCTGCAAGCAGTTAAGATTCGACCTCCACTTCTCCCCCAAGGCTGGTGGTACAAATCCACCCCGAGGGGGCTTAGAGGTCCAGCCCACGGCCCAGCTCACGGCCATCCCACGAGCATAGGAGGCCTTGAACATCCTGCCGTGGGCAGCTCTCCGACACACACATCAGGCTGTCCCAAGAGGGAAATGACTCAGACCACCCTGCGCAAAAACAAGAGTTCATGGGAAGACTCCAGCAAAGACCTTCGGTAAGATGACTGAGTAGAACGCATCACTTACTTGGGGGCACTGCGTATGGTATGTTAAAACAACAACAAAAACACACCAAAACTCCAAACCAAAGCAGTTGCCATAGTGGATTCTGACTCATGGAAACCCCATGTGCGTGTCTAAGCAGGATTTTCAACAGCTAGTTTTCCAGAAGTTGTTCTTGTTCTACAAGTCTTTCTTCCTAGCTGCCTCTTGGTGGACTTGAAACTACAGGCCTTTCTTTAACAGTCAAGAGCCTTAATCATTGGAACCACTGAGGGATTCCACGCCTCCACCTTCTTCCGGTGACTTCTGTAATATCTGAGCAAAGGAACAGGAATCAAAGTGACCTTTTCCTTTACAGTCACTAAATCTTCTAAGAATTCCTGGGGAAGATAAGAGCTCATGGGAGTGGAAGGAACGGGGTGGGATAAATACATAGGTCTTGTTAGACGGTCTCCTCCTGTTAAGATGAACAACCATGGAGGGTCGTCATGTGTCAGCCCTGATCCGACAGCTGTGGAATTAGGTATCAAGAACTGCTGGTTCACACACTGAAAGAAAAATCACTGGATCACCTCAGCTCACTTGGAACGATATTAGTATTCGACTTGTTGCTGCTGTTGTTATGTGCCGTCTAGTTGTCTGTGACCCACAGCATAGTAGCTCTGAGTCCTGTCCTATGCTGAGCCAATCTCACCCTCTCTGACACACCTGCCTCCATTACCACCGTGTCACTGTGGTCACTGCGTCAATCCATCTCATCCAGGGTCTCCCTCTGCTGTGCTGTCCAAGCATGATGTCCTCAGCCAAGGACTGGTCCCTCTCAACAACATGCCCAATGTATATGAGCTGGAGCTGCAAAATCCGTGTTGCCAAAGAGAGACTTAGTTTTATTCTCTCCAGGACAGATCTATTTGTTCTCTTGGCCGTCCATTGTATGTTCCATAATCTTCTCCAGCACCACAACTCAAAAGCATCAATTCTTCATCTATCATCCTTATTCATTATCCAGCTCTCAAGTAATTGTAAATACCATGGCCTGGATCAGGAGCACCTTAGTCTCTGGAGTGACATCTTTGCTCTACACTACACTGGAGAGGTCCCTGACAGCAGATTTTCCTAATGGCTGAAATTCACTTCAGTGCCACTGCCAGGTCTTAGAATGGACTTTTCTTGGACTAAAAACACAGAAGCAGTGGATGTGTATTAACTGCTCTCCAACCCAAGGGGACAGAACTCTTTCTGTGAAGAGTCCCCAACAACACTGACTTAATGAAAGGACTTGTGAGTAACCATCATAAAAGCTAACTCAGGAAAACAAATTTTAAAGTGTTTAAACATCATTTTAAAAAAATATTGTCAAGCCAATTTCAACTCACAGCCGCCGCAGAGGCCAGCGTAGCCCTGACTGTAGGATTCGTTGCTGTTATGCACTGTTGAGTCAACACTGACTCAGAGCTGACCCTCCCCAGGTTTCAGAGGCTGTAAATCACAGGGAGAGGGGAACTGCCAATCTTTCTCTAGCGGAGCAGCTGGTGGATTCGAACCCCTTGCCTGTGAGTTAGCAGTGCAGCTCCTTACCTCTAAGCCACCAGAGCTCTGAGGGGTTCAGAGAATTTCAATCTTTATGGAAAGAGACTGTCTCATCTTTTCCCCACTGGGTGGTGGGCTTGAAGTGCCAACCTTTTGGTTGGCAGTCCAGTGTTTAACCTGCAGCATCCGCAAGGGTCCTTCAAACACCCTATCAGATGCAAATATGGTAACTGCAAAGGACAGACACCAAAATTCAAACAGATATGGAAAAGCAAATGTAGCATCTGAGGCTGTGTTGATTCCATTTGCTGTGTTTATATGTAGGCAAGCCCAAGGTGACTGCCGGAAGGTTTGAGTGGACTGCTTACTCAAGGTTTCTTCTGCAGCTAGCCACAAAACATTAGCCTTGGAGTCACCACTCTTGGAAATCAGTGTAATGACTCGTGAATCTATTTCCTGGTGCCTCATGACAATCCTGCCAGACAAAGCAAACTGACGCTCGGCTGAGCAAATGGTGATTCCACGCAAGTTCCCACAAAAGTCAGCATCCTTCTATACAAACCGCTCTAGTTTCACAGACAAATGATACTGTGAAGCACGGCGCTGGGCTTAAATAAGAGCCTTGAATTGAGGCTCAAATGCTCCAAAATTGGACCAACAGGATAGCTGATGCTTTAATAGGCAGAGAGGCAAAAGGATCAGTGGCTATCCTTCACAATTCATTTTCTTATCAAGCATCATGCAGTCAATTCATATTCGCTCCAAATGAGACGCCTGTTACCACAGAGTGTTGTGTTACGGAGTGCCACTGAGTCGTTTTCACGGTACAAAGAGCTGCCCCGTGCGGTGGTGCAGGCTGTAACCACGGTGGGAACACATTGCCGGGCCTTTTCCTGCAGAGACACTGGGCGTGCAGCGGAGCACTTTAACCCTGCGCCATCAGTGCATTTACACAGCAACTGCTACCTTTGAATCTGGCAGTTAGGCAGGGAGGGGTCTGAGCTGAAGGTGAAAAGCTGTTCTCTACAGGATGAAAATGTTTTCATCAAGAATAAACATTCATTTTTCTTTTACTTTTCCAAGAGGGGAGTGTACTAGGAGGGAAGGCTGGGAGAGGAGGGGAGAAAAGTGCAACAGTGAATGAATGGAAATCCACAGTCTCTGTAAATTTTCACTGAGATTAAGAATAAATTTTAAAAACAGAATAAACATTCACGGACTCCGAACCTCTTCAATGCTATAGTGGTTCTGTAGCTGACAGCTGAACACGTCATGTGCACGATGCCTGGTCCAGGAGTCACTCCACAGAAGATCTGGTTGAGTCACAGAAGGGCGTCTACTTTGCCCAACCCAACGGTGGGTCCTGTTTGCTGTCCTGGACATCACCGGTTTTGAGCAGCACTGACTTCAGCTGTCCACTCCTGCCTTCTCTCAAACGTTCCTCTCTTGACCTCTGTGGTCTGCCCCACTCGCCTGCCCCTCTCTCGATCGGAACTCCCACCTCTTGGACTTCAAAAAGGTGAGGGGGCTCACAGCATGATACTGAAAGACTGATGTCATTCACTAGCTGCCTTTGTTGGTTGGTTTCTGAGTTATAGGAGTGAAAGCCCTAAATCTTGTTTCTCCCTCTGAGCCCAAGTCTAAATATCAAACCGCCTCTTAAGATTTCCAGCTGAAGCATCACGAATGCTGCATGCCTAAAGAAAACTCTAGAATCCCACTCTCTCCCCACCACAGCAGAGTATACTCTCCCAGGCTTCTTTACCACAAGAATGGACAAAGCCACCCTCCCTGCTGATTCAGTCAAAAGGAGGTGGCTGTCTGAAATAAAGGGATTTGGATACTGGGAGGGGGCGGGGGAGTAATAACCATCACTTGCTCCTTTCTTGCTCAGACAAACTCTTGCCACTAGAAGCCCCTGCATCAAGTCAATCAGTAAATCATATTCATTTGCTCTTTGGAAACTATCACAAAACCAGCCTCTACTACTGGTAATAGCCTGATGCCCAGCAGAACAGCTTCCTTTTTCTCTTTTTAATCCACTAAGGCACTTCATTTGCACTATGCATTGTTGTTGTTGTTGTTGTTGTTGTTGTTGTTGTTGTTATGTGCCGGTCGAGTCGCCTGCAACTCATAGTGACCCTATGTACAACAGCCCTAAACCCTGCTCTATCTGTGCCAATCGCACTGTCTCTGACACTCCCATCCCAATTATCCCAGTCACTGAATCAATCCACCTCATAGAGGGTCTTCCTCTCCTGCGCTGTCCCTCCACCCTCCCAAGCATGATGTTCCTCTCTAAGGACCGGTCTCTCAAAGAATCCCAGGATTTTTTTTTCTCCTGTGGGGGGGTTTTTTAAATTGTGATTTTAATGAAAGTTTACAGAAAAGTTGGATTTTCATTCATTCATTATTACACATTTTCCTCCCTAATCCCCAGTTCACTTTTCTTAAAAAAAAAAACAAACCAAAAACAACAACAACAAAAAACCCCATTTATTCAGTGCTGCATAATTTCCCCCCCTCCAACTCCCAAACCCAGTCCACTTTGCTATGCATCTCTTATTCTGGACTGTTGGCATATATTCCTTTAAATAGTTCTTTCCTTCATCTTTCTAATGCGGTGTTCATTATTTATCCCCTCTTTTCTTAGTTTCTCCCCAATCCCCATGTCAGTCTTGTTTTATAACAATGGCATTATGCAGTATTTGCCCTTTTTTGACTGAGATATTTCACTTGGCATAATGTCCTCCAGGGTTACGCATGTTGTGTGCTGTGTAATATTATATGCGTTCCTTTTTCAGTTTTTCAGTGCTGCATAGTATTCCACTGCCTGCATGTACCATAGTTTTTCTATCCATTCATCTGTTGATGGGCCCTTGGGTTGCCTCCGTTGCTGTATTACTCACAGTGATGAAGAGATGGAAGCAATTCTGTGTGTTTTCGTCTTGCTTCGCCATGGTCCATGATGCCAGCTGAGGTTGTTAACAATGAGGTCAAACTGACGGGACGGGAGCAGATGATGCTGGTACTTTTCTCCATCTTTGACTTGCACATCAACTCTGGGGCTGATCACACCACACTTGTTCAACCCGCCTGTGAGGCTGACGATTTCCCCCTCTCTGTGATCATCAATTATTTCAAATTCGCCAACGCAGCAATGCTTTATCATCACTGTTAAGAAGCGAACCATGACTATGGAGCACAGCCTGAGAAGAACCTGGTACCACCTCTCGTCTTGGCCTTGCGGATGTTCTTCATGGCATCAGCAAGAGCATCCACGCACACCACTGTGGAGGCCCAGATGGATCAGGACAGCCTGCTTTTTTTGCCATATATCTTCAATCTCTTTTTTTTAGTATTATTAATGTTAATGAAAATTTACAGAGATTTTGGATTTCCATTCATTCACTGCTGCACTTTTCTCCCTGCCCACCCCTCTCCTCCAGTTCGTTCTTCTCTTTGAAAAGTAAAAGAAAAATTCTTTCATTGTTATACAATCCCTTCCCCCAAGTCCACTCCACTGTGCAGCCTTCACTCTGAACTCCTGTCATGACAATACTACCTACTCATACATACTTTGTAAACTGTTCTCTCTCTCATCTGTTTCAATGCAGTATACATAATTTATCCCAACTGCGTAAGTGCCACTGTTGTAGAACAGCCTTAAGACGACAGCTCTGAATTCCCAGAAATATGTAAAATACAAGCCTATAAAGGCACTGAGGTTACTGAAGGATGAGCTATCAAGCAGCATCTGGGAAATGTGACTGAATATTTCTAAAAAGGCAGCTCCACAGAGGGGAAGGGCCAAAATTCCCAGGGTAAACTTTGCTAAAATCTCTGCCGGTTGCTTTAATGACACGCAAGCATCAACCATGTGGATTCAAGTAAAATGAAATCACTGACAGCTTCACACAGACCTCAAGCAGTCCAGCGAAGACCAAAAGAACAGAGAAGGATCCAGCTGCCTCTTTCTGCAGAGAAGACAGAGCTCAGAGCTTGAGTACAGCTCCATTATCTGTCTATACAAAACCAAGCAAAAAACCTATATAAAAGCCTATATAAAACCAAGCAAAACCCTTTAGGGGAGCCTAACAGAGCATAGAGAATCTAGAATGTGTCCATCACGATGTGCAGAACAGTCTGAAATAATTCTACATGTTACTAAATAAGAAAATGTGACCCATCTACAATGGTAAATACCGTCAACAGACTAAATCCACATGACCTGGAGTCACATAAAGATTTTAAGTGTCACTGCAATGATACTCAGGGATATAACAGAAGAGATGCAGGGGGGAAACTATAATATATACACACAAAGAACAAGGAAAAATGAACAGGGCAAATAGAACTTAAACAAGGACATTGCACGGCTTAAAATCAAGAAAGGTGTGTGTCAAGGTTATAGCCTCTCTCCATATCTATTCAAGCTGTGTGCTGAACAAATCATTCCAAACTCAGAAGACTCACTCATTAGAGCTCAAACCAACTCACAGCTGACCTTCCCGCAGGTTTTCAGAGGTTATAATTGGCACAGGGGGTGGGGTGAGTGGCAGCGGTCTGCAGACAGCGTCGTGGGGCAGCCCTGCAGTGAGTTGTGCGCTTCCCAGTGGAGTTCTGCAGGCTCTGAGGAGGCCAGCCCAAGCCCCGGCTCAAATCACACAAGAGGAGATTCCCCATCTCTCTCCTGCAGAGGAGATGATGGATTCTAACTGCCTGCCTTTGGGTTGGCACGCAACCCCCTTAGCCCTAAGCCAGCAGAACTTTGACATTCAAGAAGCTGGGCTCCAGGAAGAAGAATGAGGCATCAGAACTGGAAAGACTCATCAACAGCCCACGTCATGCAGATGGCACACTCTTGCTTGCAGAAAATGAAGAGAATTTGAAGAACGTACAAAAAAAAATCTAGAAGCCTTCAACATGGATTACAGATCATGGTTAGTTAAGAAAAGAAAAATTCTCATCACTGGGTCAACAGGCAAAGTCAAACAGGTGAAGAAAAGATTCAAGTTGTCTTCATTTTACTTGGATCCACAATCAACATCCATGGTAACAATAACCAAGAACTTAGAAAGATTTGTAGCATTGGGGAAATCTGGTGTTAAAGATATTTTTAAAGCACTAAAAAGCAAGGATTTGGAAACAGGAGTGGCATCCACTTCCTAAACAACATTTCCAGAGGGTAACTCTATGAAATTGGATCAATGACGATAGTTATAAAAAGGCTTCAGGTCTTCTGTTCATAGGGTCGCTGTGAGTCATGCTCGACTTGATGACAATCAACAAAAACAACAACAAAAAGCAAGAATGTCAGTTTAAAGATTAAGGTATACCTGAAGCAAGACCTAATATTTTCTATTGCTTCCTAAGTCGGCTGTCAGAGACCTCTCCAAAGTACTGAAGAGTAACGATGTCAGTCTGGAGACTAAGGTGTGCCTGATTCAGGCCTTAATAGTCTTTGCAATTACATGCTATGCATCAGAAAGCTGGACAATGACTAGAGATGACAGAAGGAAAATTGATGCCTTTGAGCTGTAGTGCAGGAGAAGAGTATTAAATATACTGTGGATGGCTAGGAGAACAAACAGGTTCGTCCTAGAGAGGGTGAGACCAGGCTGCTCCTTGGAGGCAAGGATTCTGAAGCTTTGTCTGACCTACTTTGGACATGTTGCAAGGAGTGACCAGTCCTTGAAGGGGGGCGTTATGCTTGTGAGGGTGGAGGGACAACACAAGAAAGGAAGACCCTCGACGAGATGTACTGATTCAGTGACTGGGGTAATGGGGGTAGGTGTGTCAGAGACAATAGATTGGCACAGGATAGAGCAGGGTTTAGGGCTGTTGTACACACGTTGTTATGATTCTCAGGTGACTCGATGGCACATAACAACAACATGGATATTATTGATGGGGACGATTCCCCTTTATGAAGTCAGACTCAGACACCTTAATGTGGTACCTGCTCCTTTCACACTTCCTATGCATCTGAAAGCTGGACAATGAACAAGGAACATGGGAGAAGAATCGAGGCCTTTGAACTGTGGTGCTGGAGAGGAGTACTGAGCATGTCAGGAACTGCCCAGGGAACGGATCTTGGAGGAAGTGCAACGAGCGTGCTCCTGAGAGGTCGGGTGATGAAACTCCGTCTCACACACTTTGGGCATGTTGTCAAAGGGAGTCAGTCTTTGGAACAAAGCCATCAAGTGGGGATGGCAGAAGGGCTATAAAAGAGAGGAAGACCCTCAGCAAGGTGGACGGACAGGGTGACCACACCAGTGAGGAGGAGGCTGGGAGAGACCAGGAGGAGAGCACAAGCTGGGCAAAGTTCAGCGACATTGTTCACAGGGTCACTCTGAGTTGCAGTCAACTTGATAGCACCTAACATCAACAACAATGGGAATTTTAGGACAGAAAAAATATTTTATCTGAAATGGAAAGTCTCTAACAGATACACATTGGAACAAAAACAAAAAAAGGAAGAATCCATGAGTTTGAAGACAAACCCATCTTGTGCTGGGTACTGTCAAGTTGGAAGCCACTCATAGCCGACCCTCCGGCAGGTTTGCGTAGGCAGTAAAGAGCACTGGAGGAAACTGACAGTATTTCTCCCACCGAGCAGCTGGGGGATTTGAACCGCATGTCTTTGGTTTGAAGATAAAGAGATATAATTCTCAAATATGGATAAAATAGAGGAAAAAAATGGAAGGGGTGGGGGAACTGAACATGATGGGTATACATAACAATACCAAAAAGACAAAAAAAAATCTTTACAATTAGACTTTCAGAATGGGAGGAAGAGACTGGGGAGGGGGGATTTTAACAAACAATGGCTTGAGATAATCACAGATTTGCTGAAAGCTCTGAACGTACAGAAAGAAATAAAAACAAAAACAAGTAAAAACCCCACTTAAATAAATATCTATTTGTTCCAGTTAAAAGGCAGAGTTCAACAGAATGGGGAGGGGAAGACTCTTTTATATCTGTTTTTTTGTTTTGTTCTGTTGGGGTTTTTTTGTCTCCTTCAGGAGAGAACACTGTACTTCCTCCTTGTGGTTATATCTGTTTCTAAAGAAACCCACTTTTAAAACATAAAAACATAGGGTCAAAGCAGATGCATGGGCAAAGACCCACCAATCACAACAGTCAACACAAGGAGGCCGCTATAGGAATACTGAGTGAGGTCAATGTTAAGACAAGTTAAGCATGTTTCCAGCCATAAAATGAACATTTTAGATTGAAAAATGTCCCAAGTGTGTATCTCTCTCATAGCAGAGCTCTTCAAAATACATGGAGTGGGAAAAAAGACCTTGACAAAATAAAAATAAGAAAGAAATAATACTAACATCCTAGTTAGAGACTTTAAAACCAATCTCTCCCAAATTGACAGGGCAACTAAATACATCAAGCCAGGGAAGCTGTAGACATTTTATGTCATCATCCTCCCTGACCTACTTGGTGTTTCTTTCTAGGACACTGCAGCTAACACTCCCTTATTTTAAACTTCCCTCGGCTTTGGAATGATTTCTAAATTTGTTGCTCTGGCCTGGAATATCCTGCCTCGCTTTCTCACCTCATCTTATCTCACCCCACACAGCCCTCTCCCACTACAACTGTACCACACGGATATTATAGTCATTCCAACAGGCCAGGCTCCCTCTCGTGGTGCTGGGGACCCTGTCCGGGATGGCCTCCTCCCCACCCTGCTTTCGTCTTCCTAAGACCTGCCCAACCCTTTCCGTCAAGCCTCACCTTACCCAGCACCTGCTCAGAGACTCGGGCTTTGACCCATCGGCCTCCACTGGCGATGTCATATCACCCTATTGGAAGTCACCTGGTGTTGTTGTTATGTGCAGTGGAGTGCCTTGCAACTCATAGCAACATTAGGTACAAGAGCCCTAAACTCTGCTCTATCCTGTGCCAATCGCAAGTGTCTCTGACACACCCATTCCAATTACCCCAGTCACTGAATCAATCCACCTCATAGAGGGTCTTCCCCTCCTGCGCTGTCCCTCCACCCTCCCAAGCATGATGTCCCTCTCTAAGGACCGGTCTCTCCTCACAACATGTCCAAAGTATGTTAGATGGAGCCTCAGAATCCTTGCCTCTAAGGAGCCACCCGGTTTAACCCTCTTAAGGATGAACCTGTTTGTTTTCTTAGCAGTCCATGGTATATTCAATACTCTTCTCCAGCACCACAGCTCAAAGGCTTCAATTCTCCTTCTATCCTCTCTAGTCATTTTCCAACCCTCTGATGCATAACAAGTGATTGCAAAGAACATAGCCTGTATCAGACGCACCTTAGTCTCCAGAGAGACACCATGGCTCTTCAGTACTTTGGAGAGTTCCCTAACAGCAGACTTTCCCATTGCAATATGTCTTTTAATTTCCTGGCTGCTGGTGCCAAGAGTGTTGACTGTGGAGCCAAGCAAACTAAAGCTGTGAACAATCTCAGTCTCTTAGCCATCCATCCCGATGCTGCCAATTTGTCCAGTGGTGAGAATCTTTGTCTTCTTGACATTGAGCCTCAGTCCATACTGAAGGCTGCAGTCCTTGACCCTCTGCAGCAAGCGCTTCAGGTCCTCCTCAGTTTCAGCAAACAGGGTTGTATCATCTGCATAACTCAGTTTGTTGATAGATCTTCCACCAATCCTGACCCCACATTTCTCCTCATAGAGCCCAGCCTCCTGGATAATCTGTTCTGCATAGAGGTTGAAAAGGTATGGAGACAGGACACATCCTGGGCATACAATTATTGCTTCCCAACCCATTGCCTGTTTCTCTAGTCCTTGTTTCTGGCCCGTTTCTCTCATCCATGATATACGTTTGAAGAGAGAGCAAGGGCCTTCTCTAATTGTTTATCTGAACAATGTCTGAAGCAGCATTACTCCTGTTGTAATTAGTGTTACTGCATCAATGTTCTTAACTCATGGTGGGGGGTCCAATGGAGTACTTAACCACTGCACTACCAGGACTCCTTGCACATCTCTGATGTTTAGTCAATAAATGCCGAGTTATCTTCCAGTTAGTTTTCTGCTCTATCCATTTGTCGCTACATCTACCTGCCCTCCAGGTCTTGTTTTAGCTGGCTTGAAGTCAGTTTGGAACAATGAGACACAACTATGAAGTAACCGGACATCAGGCATTGCCCTCAGTGCACTGTTCATAGCAAGGGTTTTTTTATGCAAATAAGGCGCATGTGCTTTGCCAACAACACCCTGTCTGTCTCCCATGAGGCATTTTTATAAGCACACTAGTTTAAATTTACTACATGGGGCTTTCCCCCCGCCCCCAGAATGAAGGCTGCATAGTGGAGTGGACTGGGGGTTGGGGGGATTGTATAACAATGAAAGAATTTTTCTTTCACTTTTCAAAGAGAAGAGTGAACTGGGGGGGGTGGGGGAATAGGTGGGCAGGAAGAAAAATGCAACAATGAATGAATGGAAACCCAAAATCTCTGTAAACGTTCATTAAAATAAGTAATAAGAAAAAATGGCTTTCTACGAAGATGGCGCCGAAAGCGAAGAAGGAAGCCCCTGCCCCTCCCAAAACTGAAGCCAAAGCAAAGGCATTGAAGGCCAAGAAGGCGTCCTGAAGGGCGTCCACAGCCAAAAAAAAAAGAAGATCCGCACGTCACCCACGTTC
>NW_006399839.1:8453471-8462367 GCF_000299155.1 Elephantulus edwardii | reverse complement strand
AAAATAAAAAACCCACCAAACCAAACAATTAATGTAGCATGTTTACAAAAATACTTCAAGTGGGGAAGGGTACTGTTGATAAAAGAACATATAACACACATACACACACGTGTTGTTCATGTAAAAACACAGCTAGCAAGTGCTCACCCTATGAGATGGAAGTGTTCTTATCTTTCTCGAAGAGGAAGGTCAGTAAACAAACGTGAAGGGGACTGTCCAAGTCTATCCAGTGAGGAAAGAAGCAGAGTTTGAACCCAAAGTGATGGAGTCTGGAACTTGAGCTGAACAGGGTTCTTCTGAGTGTGCTCTGCCTTGATCCTCTGTAAAAACCACTAGAGAGGTTCCCTCTTCCTCCCCAAAGGCCCGAAGCTTTCTCTTTGCCCTACTTTTCAACCCTAGAAGCCCATGCCACCCTTTTGGAAGGCATTCTGACTCATGGAACCCCTTGGTCAGTCTCCTCACGTGACTCCTCTTTTACAGGGCTGCCCCATTTTTCTTGTGGGTTCAAATCACCCACTTTTCAAGTTAGCAGCACAGCGCGTCAAGAAAGCACTGTGCCATTAAAATAAAATAAAAATTTTAAAAAAACAAAACCACTTTCTCAAAAAGTTGCAAATAGAGATACCATTTGACCCAGCAATTCCACTACTGGGAATATACCCTGAAGAGACCATAAGTGACACCCAAGCAGATATATGCACACCCATGTTTACTGCAGCTTTGTTCACAATAGCAAGGAGTTAGAACCTAAGTGCCCATCAACAAACGAATGGCTAGAGAAGCTGTGGTATATTCGCACAATGGAATACTATGCTGCATTAAAAAACAAGGAACTCATGCAATATTATTCAAAATGGTTGACTCTGGAGAACATTATGCTGAGTGAAATATCCCAGTCACAAAAGGACAAATATTACATGATGCCACTGTTGTAGAATGGGACTGTCCTTGGGGTTGGGGAGAGACTGAGTAAGATGGGTTCAATAATGTATACTGCACTGAAACAGAGGAGGGAGAAAACTGTTTAAAAGAGATATATGACTAGGTATTTCTGTCATCACAGGAGTCTAGAGCGAGGGCTACATGGTGGAGGGGACCTGGGGGAGGGTTTGTAAAACAATGAAAGAATCTTTTACTTTTCCATAAATTTTTCACTCATGTACTTATAACTTGTTAGTCACATTTGTGTCTTCTAGGTTGCAACACCCCCATGATACATCTTCAAGGATATGAACATGTATGGCCAAGCACAATCAATAAGAGTGCATCTAAATTTCAAAATCAATCTCCATAATAGTCTATGTGTTTCCTACTGCCAAAGGGGCCCTTTAGAGTAGTGAGAGAAGATCTTCACCCTGAAACCCACAGCGTCCCTTTTCAGCAGGAAGTAGCTAAGAGAATACGCCATCCCCTTTTCCTTATGACTCAGGGTGACGTCTCTCTCAGGGAGGAGTGATAGGGAATGGCAAAGGACACACTGACAAAGAAGATTAATCAGAACTGGCTTTGACAAGCACTGTGGCATTTGGACAAGAACAAACTGGGAGGAGGGTAGAGAGAATAGTGCAACAATGAATGAGTGGAAGCCCAAAATCTCTGTAAATGTTTATGAAAATTAATAAAATATAATTATAGAAAAAAAAAACCCAAAAAACAAAAGAAAGGACTGTGTCAGCACGGCCCTGGCTCCTTCTGTTGCCAGGCGGAATGCCATTTCCTGTTGCTGTTGTTGTTGTTGTTGCTGATGTGTATCTATCACTCAGAGTCAAAACCGACTCACAGGTGACCCTCCAGTGGGTTTTCAGAGACCGTAGATCGCACGGGAGGAGGCTGCCCATCTTTCTCCTTCACTGCTGCTAACAGATTCGAACTGCCTGCCTTTGGGTTGGCAGCGCAACTCCTTACCCAAAGCTACCAGAGCATTCCTGACATTTCCTGGGTTAACAACTGTACACTACTTGGGCTTTGGTACTCCTTGCCTGGCCCTGGGCAACAACCGGCCCTGTGATTGCTCTATTTTGCACACCTTGCAAGGATTAATCAATGTCTCTCTACAAATAAAGTGACTACAGTCTACAACAGAAATGAAGTGTCTGTGGCCTATTGAGAAAGGGCTGGTAGGTCTGTGGCCCTGGTTGGAGAGCTACTTGTTGAAACTAACTAAAAGGAGTTTGCTTGTCTAAGCAGCCAACCCCAGGCAGAAAGACAGAAGCAGCAGCGGCAGGAAGGACTGGCAACAAGGAAAAGGGTGAACTAACTCATAAAAGCACTGTTGCCATGTTACAGCATTCAAGGACCATGACAGTGGAGACCGCAGCCGGCCTGGAAGAGGGGCTGGCACAGAGCTGGGAATAAAGCAGAGATTTCTAAGAGAGTTGAACGAAACGGCTGCACCGGCTGCCTGCTGGGTCTATCAGCAGGGGAGAGGACAATGGAAGGGACGCTGAAGGCAGAGGGGCCTGTCCTGACGGGGCCGAGAGACCTGCAAGACCGACAGGGATGTGAACAGCAAAGGGCAGGGTCTGGCCGACTGCACAGCTGACAGGAGCTGAGAGCTGACCTGTGCTGTGGTGGGGAGACGTGGAGTCCACTTCAGGGGAGCCGCCCAGGCTCTGCCCACAGATCTCCAGATCCTGATCCAATCCCCAGCCGTCCCCTGTTGCCATGTGGAAGGGCATGTAACTGTACAATGTGGGGTCTGTGAGCTCTGCGTGGCCACTGCAGTAATGGTTTGCAGTAAGTATGTCAGTTATGAGGGGATGGCACAGGATAGAGCAGGGGTTAGATCTTTTTTTTTTTCCTAGTAAAAAAACCACACAGGGACTTTATTATTCCCAGTACGGGACAGGTCTTCCGGGGCAGCAGGAGGCGGCTGCGGGACAGGGCTGTAGAGACGGGGGTGGCCCTACTTGCCGGCGATGAGGGGGTTCCTGAGGACCACAATGACCGAGTCCCCACGCAGGAACATCTTAGAGATGTAGCGGTCCTTGTTGACAGGTTTGGACTTCTTCTTGCCCTTGCCACTCTTGGGGACCTCGGTCCACATCTCCTTCACGTTCTCCAGCACCATGTTGCAGTGCCTGTCGAAGGCCTTCACGTGGTCCAGGAGCTTCTTGTTGTTTCGACAGTTGATGAGCACTTGCATGTTGTTCTTGACCGACTGCGTGAGCACGGAGAGTGGGCCTGTGTTAAACTCCTCCTCCTCTCGCTTCTGCAGCTCCTCCGGGGTCATCTCACTCTTGGGCTTGTTGAGGAGGCTCATGGTGCCGGCTGCGGTCTCGAATGGGGGGTTAGATCTTTTATTCACAGGGTCACTGTGAGTGGTCCTCAACTAACAACAACAAGAACAACCCAATGCCGATGGGTTCTGACACTGCTTTTTCCACCCTTGGATGGAACTCTTCTCACTCTTCCTGCCAAGTCACGGTCTCTTCCCTTGCTTGGTGGATGTAAACCAAAGAGAACAGAAGAATTGATGTATTCAGACTATGGAATTGGAAAATCACATCAAACAGATCAAGGACTGCTGGAGTAACAAGCAGACCTCGAATGCACACAACCAGAATGTTCCTGAGGAGGGAGCTGGGCCAGACTTTGGCTCACACTGGCTGAATGACCTGCCCCAAGTCTCCCAATTAGTGAGAAGCACAGC
The DNA here is from genome assembly GCF_000299155.1 of Elephantulus edwardii. NCBI lineage: Eukaryota > Metazoa > Chordata > Mammalia > Macroscelidea > Macroscelididae > Elephantulus > Elephantulus edwardii. The sequence continues at coordinate 8,458,715 of NW_006399839.1, read as the reverse complement.
TACACCAGCTCCTAACCAGGCCCCCTGGGGCTGGGAGTCAAGCACGGGTCTAGAGAAAACGGCCCATTACATCCCCATAGGTAGTGAGCGAGCGAGCGTATGCTAAGTATTCTATGATTCAGGCGTTTACTGTTCAAAATGACTTTCCTAGCCACTGTCTTTGACTTTCCAAGTTCCCACTATGGCTGGGTAAGAACTTGAAATAAGTAGTGTATAAAGCTAATCATTTTGGGGTTGGTCAATGTTTACCATTTCATCAAGGAAGAAAGAAGCAGAGAAGGCAGCATGTATCCGTTGGGGCCAGAGATTTCTGTGCCAGTGAGACAGGGCATGCAGGGGAACAGTAGCAGCTTTGGTGGAAAACTAGAGCTGGACCTGAACCAGAGCTCATTCGGGACTGCTGCCCCAGGAAGACAGAGCCCAAGCTTGCTGGAGGACAGGGGGAAGATGCCACAACTGACAGGATGATAACTTTGTAACACTGGCCTAATCAGTGAGGCTGAAGACAAAGGGTCCTGTGAGCAGCTTGAACAGCTGTCCTGACTAAGGAATTGTATCCTGTCCCCAACCTGAACTGTAATCTGTTACTTTCCCAAGTAAACATTGTAACTCTCAGTCTGGGTCTGTGGGGTCGGTGTGGCTGTTGCAATGGACTTCAGACCCAGGAAGACAGTAGTAAATAAGACTGGTGTTGGAATTCGTAGACACAGTTGTGGGAGCATGGAGACCAGGTGTGACCTCATGGGAACCAGTGTTACAATGTGGATGGTGGTGGTGGTGAAAAGCTCCCCCGTGTAGAGTTAACAGGGGTCAGAAGCAGTCATTTCCATGTCATCTATGTTCTTTTGACACATGTGCAATGAACAGTAAAAGGAACAGAGATAGAAGCAATCATGGAACATAGATAGAAGCAATCATGGAAGACCAGGGTGGGAGTAGAGACAGACTTGTTAGAAAAAGTAGAAACTGAGATAACTTTTCAAAGAAGCTAGGCTGAGAAGGGGAAGTATCATTCTAGGCCAGGGAAAATACAAACAAAGTAACAGGAAGAGCAGACTGGACAACCACCTTGGCATTCAGTGGAAGAAGGTAGCGAAAGGAGGTTAAGAAGGTAGTGAAAGATGACAAGAGAAAGGGAAAGTTTAACTAATGAGATATTTAAATGTCAGGATAAGCACAGAGGACTTTTAACCCACAAGGAGTGGAGAATTGTTGAAAGTTGAGCTTAATGAGGTCTACTGTCTCTTTTAACAGGCTCAGATCACTAGCAACTCATCATATAAAATATAAGGTATATGAAAGTTGGGCTTAGTGAGGAGACTAAAAATACAATATGCAAAATATATGTTTTTAAATATTTTACAGCAGAGTTTAATATGGAGTCAAAAGACGATAATGAATACATGGGATTCCGAGACAAAGGTCCAAAGATAAATCACCAGTTACCTCGAGGTCTACAAGCCATAATAACTGAGAGACTCTGGACTCCATTAACACGGCTATTGAAGCTGGAAAAGAGAGCCAGTCACAGCGAAAAGAGGCTGTCCATTACTTGACATTTACTAAAATTTGGGGTCAATGTTGGTGAACTTAAGAAGTGTACTGTAGGCAGAACAAGATTTGGTACAGAATGAGGTCAGAACTGGAATGCGTGCTTGGGAGATGACAGGGGTAAAAATGAATCATTGATCCCCAAGATGCTGATATCTATAGCGAGGCAATACAGAGCAAGAACTCGCTGTAACATCCTTATTTTTTATGAAAACCCCAGGGAAGACTGGAAAAGAAGGGGAATTCCTGCAAATGATTCAGGGCATACACGAAAAGACAGAAGACTTCTTTTGAAATAGGGATCTAGGCAAGTTCCTACTTCTTGAATTTGGTATCAGGAGATCTAGCCAGATCAAGAAGTCAAGGGCAGAAGCAACAATGCTGGGATAGAAGAACAAAGCAGGGGGTCTTACACTTCCTGATTCGGAAGCACATTTAAGTCGTCACCAGGTACTTTCGAGTCAGCTCCAAGGCATCTTGTGTAACAGAACCAAACCCTGGCTCACCGTCGCAATCTCTGCTGGACTGTTGCAGTCACTGTGTCAATCCATCTCACTGAGGAGCGTTCGTTCTCATGATAATCACCCTCTGCTCTTGCACAGCTCACGTCCTCTTCAGAGCCTGGCCCCAGCTGATAACACACCCAGCGTATGTAAGAAGAAACCTCACCTCCCTTATTTCTAAGGAGCACTCTGGCTGTCCTTCTGCAAAGACAGATTTGGGTGTTCTTTTGGCAGTCCAAGGTAGAGTCAACACACTTACAAACACCGCAATGAAAGGGCTTTCCTTTTTCCTCAGTCTTCCCCAACCATTGAACCACTGTCAACAGTTACATGGATTGGAAGTGACTAAAAACACTATGGCTTGGGCTAGACACACCATAGTTCTTCAAGTGACATCTCTAACGATGGGTGTTGACTGAGGATCTAAGGAAAATGAAATCCTTGACAATTTCTGTGTTTTCTACATTAAGCATGATGGATGGAGTTTGTGGGTCCTGTCGAGAGGATTTTTGTTTTCTTGATGTTGAGGTGTGAGCTTCACCAAAGCCTGAACATAGTGTTTGAGCTTTATTTATTTGTTATTTATTGAGGGTTTTTTTTAAAAAAACCAAAAACCCACCCACAAACGTTTCAGGTTGTGTTCATTTTCTGCAAGCAAGGGTATTTTCATCTGCTTATCATAAGTTGTAGATGAGCCCTCCTTCAATCTTGATGCCATATCCTTTACATACTCCAGCTTCTCAGGTTATTTCTCAATACACAGACTGGATAAGGATGGTGAAAGCATACAATCCTAACACACACCTTTCCTGATTTTACACCATGAAGAACTCACTTGATCTGTTTGAGTGACTATTTTCTTAGTCTATGTTCAGTTTCCATCTGAGAACGAAGTATTCTGGAATTCCCACTCCTCTCAAGGTCCTCTTTATTATCATCCACACAATCAAATGCCTTCACATAGTTATTAAGATGACACAATTAAACATCTTCCCGGAATTCTCTGCTTTCAAGTCAAGATCCATTTGACGTCAGTAGTGAAGTTCCTAGTTCCACGGCCTCCTCTGAATCAAGCTTGAATTTCTGGAAGGTCCCTGTTGACATACTGTTCCAATAATTTTTAAATTATCTTCAGGGAGATTTTACTTGCAAGTGATATTAATAACACTGCTTGATAATTTCCACACTTTGGTAGACCACCATTTTTGGAATGGGTATACATATGAATCTATTCCAGTCGAATGGCCAGGTAGCCCTGTTCAAAATTTCCAGGTTTAGACAAGTAAGATCTCTCTGGTGGCATAGTCCAAAGGGAGATGTGCTGTTAACCCAAAGCTGGTACCACAACTCTAGCGGTTCGAATCTATCCACCAGTAGCAGTACAGGAGAAAGATGGGCATTCTCTTCCAGTGCAGTTAGTTTACAGCCTCAGAAACCCAAAGGAGGGTCAGCTTTGAGATGGTTCCAATTCTGTGGAAAATATTTTTACCCTGAACTTCTTAAAATTAATTTTAATGAAAGTTTACATAGAATTGGGGTTTCCAGTCATTCATTGTTGTTCTTTTCTCCCTCCCACCCCCTCCTCCCCAATTCACTCCTCTCTTTGAAAAGAAAAACTCTTTCATTGTTATGCAATCCCCCCTACCCCCAAGTCCACTCCACTATGCAGCCTTCACTCTGGACTTCTGTAATGACAAGAATACCCATTCATATGTCCCTTTTAAACAGATCTCTCCCTTATCTGTTTCAATGCAGTATATACATTATTCCTTCCCTCCTTTTCTGTCTTCCCTCAACCCTGATGTCAGTCCCGTTTTACAACAGGGGCCCTATGCAATATTTGTCCTTTTGTGACTGAGATATTTCACTCAGTATAATGTCCTCCAGGGGCATCCATTTTGCATAATATTTCCTGAGTTCCTTGTTTTTCAATGCTGTATAGTATTCCATTGTGTGAATATACCAGAGCTTCTCTTTCTGAATTTTGACACGAGTAAGTACATGCAGAAACATCCACACTGATACTCTGCATATTTCTGGCTTTCCAACCACCCCTCCACCCCCCATCCCAATGCCTTCAGTGCAGCCTGGACTTCTTCATTCCTCACCACTGGTTCCTGATTATGCACTACCTCCTAAAACAGCTGGGAACACACTGATTCTTTTTGGTGCAGCGACTGTTTTATTCTCTCCACATTTTTGATGCATCTGACATCAACCAGTATTTTATCTTGCAACTGAAGGCTCTGAATATTTGCTCTAGTTCTTTCAGCACCGTGTTCTTCCCTTTTGGCTTGCTAACTGAAGATCTTTGAATATTTCGTTTCTAATACTTTAGTTTTATCTTCTCCAGTGGACCCTTAAACTATTCTCTTCAGCACCAATCATCATTTCTTCCTTTCACTCACGTTCCCGAGGCTCTTCTGAAGTCCATTCTACTCTTCTCTTTCTCTCCTGTCTCTGTAAAGACCTGTTCTTTTCTTCGTGTTTGATGTCACCCCACAACTCAGCTGGTCTTCAGTCAATAGTTTTCAACGCATCAAGCCTACTCTTTTCTTTTTTTTAACTTATGAAAAAAGATTTAATAAATAATCAGATAAATAAATGTTAAGACTTTAAATACTACCCCAAAAAAAAATTTAAAAATACAAATTCTGTAAGATTTCTGCACCAATACAACAATTTTCCAAAGTTTCTGTTAACAACAAACAAAAAATGTATCCAGTGTTTTTTACTAATGACAGCATTAGTACATAGATTTTTAAAACATGCTTTTCTCTTGCAGGTAGAGGAGATATGGCAATGTCTAACACTGTGGGATCCAATGTGTTTGATATGTTATGCCTAGGTGTAAGCCTACTCTTGAGGATTCAGGAGGGATATACTCATGGTCGTACTGGGGCTCTTGTTACGGCCTTGTTTACATTTTCTTCAGCTTCAGTTTGAACTTGCATATGAGCAACTGACAGCTTGTTCCAGGAGACACTTGGCCTGGTTCTGTCTGATGACTGAGCTTTCCACCATTTCTTTACACAAATGGAGTAGATTTGATTCTGTTGTATCCCATCTCGTGAGGTTCAGAGACATTCTTACTGTTTATGTTTTTCTTAAAAAGGAATGTGCAGTGCAGCACGGGGTGACAAAGCAAAATATTACAATGAAATGTGCAAGGAGTTGGAGTTGGAAAATC
>NW_006399839.1:8429359-8451801 GCF_000299155.1 Elephantulus edwardii | reverse complement strand
GCGACTCGACGGCACATAAGAACAACAACAACAACAAGTCATTGGTGGGTTAAAATTCCATCTAGCATTGTCTGGCTTCGTTTCTATGACCAAGAGCAGATTTCCAACTATCAAATTCTTTTTTTTTGTTTCCCACTTTTGCGTACTAATTTCCTGCTACTGCACCTGGATAGCATAGTTTGGTCAATGTCAGACTGCAGAAGTTTGTAGAAATTATCAATATCTTCCCCTCTGGCTTGATTGGTTGGTGCATATATTTGAATAATGTTGTTGTTACTGTTGTTATGTACTGCTGAGTCAGAACCGACCCATAGTTAACCTCCCAGTGGGTGCTGCTCATGTTTCTACCATGAAGCAGCTGGTGGATTCGAACTGTGTATCTTCAAGTTGTCAGTGCAACTCCTTACTAAGCCACCAGAGCTCTGTATTTGAATAATATTGTTGTTGTCGACTGACTTCAAGTCAAGCATGACTCATAGAGACCTGCTGAACAAAAGGGTTATAATAATATTAAAAGGTCTTCTTTATACACATATGATGGGTATTATCCAATCACTGACAGTACTGTACATCTTGAAATGTTCTTTATTTGATGATGGATGGGACACCATTCCTCTACCATTTGTCCTTCCTGTCCCAGGAGACCATATGACTGTCTGTTTAAAAGTGGCCAATGCTGTCCCGTTTCAGTTCACTAACACCTTGGATCTCTTTAAGCCTCTATTCCATTTTTTAAACAACTTGCCGTTTTCCTAGATTCCGACTTCACACATTCCACAGTCCAGTTATGAATGCGTGTCTGCAGCTGTTTCTCCTCGCTTTGAGCCGCATCAGCCACAGTCATTAAAATAGCCCAGGGTAACAATAGAGACACGGGCTGACAGAAGGGACTGGAGGGTCCAGAAATAAACCCACACGTCTGTGGCTAGCTGATTTTTGACAAGGGTGTTAAGTCCATTCAATGGGCAAAGAAGAGTCTCTTTAATACATGGTGCTGGGAAAATTTGCTTCCCACGCGCAGAAAAATGAAATTGGATCCATGTCTCATAGCACGCACACAAAGCAAAACCATAAATGGATTCCGGACCTAAACATGCAAACCAAAACCATAAACCTCTGAGCATAACAAGCGAGGGTAGCTCTGTCAGGCTTAGCTTTCAACAACAGATCGATTGTCCCAACAGTAACAGAACCACAAAGTGCAAAAGACAGAAAAATAAATGGGGTCTCATATGTGGCTAGAGGAAAGAAGCTGCGCTGCAGTCCTGAAGGCATGCAGTTCGAGGCCACCAGGTGCTCTGCAGGAGAAGGACGGGCAATTTCCTCCTGTGCAATTAACTGCCTCTGAAAACCAGCTAAAGGGTTGGTTCCAGCTCGACAGTACACAACAACAACAACAAAACAACTAATACTAAAATACTAAGCATTGGTGTTTTCAATTGTTTCCTGTGCATCTGAAAGGTAGTTGTTGTTGTTATATGCCATTGAGTTGTCTGCAACTCATAGCGAACCTGTGTACAACAGCCCTAAACCCTGCTCTATCCTGTGCCAACCGCACTGTATCTGACACACCCACCCCCATTACCTCAGTCACTGAATCAATCCATCTCATCCAGGGTCTTCCTCTCTTGTGCTGTCCCTCCACCCTCCCAAGCATAACGTCCCTCTCCAAGGACTGGTCTCTCCTTGCAACATATCCAAAGTGCGTCAGATGAAGCTTCAGAAACCTTGCCTCCAAGGAGCAGCCTGGCTTTGCCCTCTCCAGGACAAATCTGAAGAACTGATGCCTTTGAATTGTGGTGCTGGAGAAGAGCACTGAATATCCATGGACCGCTAAAAGAACAAACAAGTCTGTCTTGAAGGAAATACAAGAGAAGTCCTCAGAGTCAAGGATGATCAAATTTCACCTCACTTACTGTGGGTATAGTTCCAGGAGGAACCAGGCCATTAAAGAGAGACATTATGGTGGGAAGGCAGAGGCTTGGTGAAAGCGAGGAAGACCTTCAACAAGATGGACTGATATGAATACCACGATGAACTTGACCATGACCGAGATGCTGAGGATGGTGCAAGATAGGGCAAGATTCAGATCCACTATTCACAGGGTTGCTATGAATCATAATGAACTTGATGGCATCTAACACCACCAATGATGTGATAATAATTTTAAAATTTGTTCATCAAAAGACATTACTAAAAAAGTGAAAAGACAAGCTATTTATTGTCTGAGAGAGTATCTTTAGAAACGGCCTGATAACTACCTAGTAACCATGCCATATGCAGAATTCCGAAGAGAACAATAAAGAGACAGAGAACTCAAATATAAACTGAGCAATGGCCCTGAACAAACATTTCCCCAAAGAAGACATTCAAATGGCCACCGGATACATGAAGCCATCAGCCATCAAAGACACAAATTAAAACTAAAATGAGGTACTGTTACACGCCCCTTGGAAAGCCAAGTCTTAAAAAAAAAAAACAAACACATGCACAACAAAAACGAATCTCAGAAAAGAACGCATGCTGGTGAGCACGTGGGAGATTCGGAACACTCATCCACAGCTGCTGCTGCTGGTGGTGGTGGTACACACCTTCAAGCTGGAAGCAACTCGCAGCTGACCTTCCAGCCCGTTTTCCGAGCCCGTACCTTTCTCCCATGGAGAAGCTGGGGGGTTCGAACTGCGTGCCTTTGAGCTGGCAGTGTAACTCCTTACCATTCAGCCACCAGAGTTCCCCACCCACTGCCAGTTGTTGTTGGGAATGCAGAGATCTCTGATCTATCTACTCCATATGATGTAGAAACACTGGTTTTATCAGATACTTGGGCTAGTCGGTACTGACCCACGGCTTACCCTCCAGCGGGTTTTCAGAGGCCGTTTAGGAGGAAACTGCCCAGCCTTCCCCTGAGAAGATTCAAACCACATACCTTTGAGTGGCCAGCACGACACCTTACCACTAGGCCACCAGAGCTCCCTGCTGGTTATTGTTTTGAGGTGTCATCGAGCCGAGTTTAACTCATGGTGACCCTACTATGCACAGCCACCCTGAAACCTGCCCTACTTTGTGCCATCGCTGGCGATATCATTTTACATTGGCATCTATTGTGGATAGGGATGCAAAACGGCATAGCTGCTGTGGGAGACGTGTGGCAAATCCGCAAAGAACTAAAAACAGAATCTGCATTTGACCCACTGATTTAGCTCTATACACAAAAGTCTTGGAAATGCAGCATCTGAATAGAAACATGTATGCCAGTGTGCACCGCAGGACTATTTACCAGAGCCGAGAAGTAGAAACAGCCCAAATGTCCCTCAACAGCTGAACAGATAAACACAATATAGTACAGACATGCAATGACACACAGCTTGATCACAGGGAGAAACGAAGTCTCAATTTATGCAACCACATAGACGGCGTCTGAAGACATTTTGCTGAATTACTTAAGTCAATTTAAAAAAAAGACAAGTATTGTTTGATTTTATTTATATGAAGGAGTGCTGGTGGTCTAGTGAATAAGGAATTGTACTGCTAACCCACCAGCAGGTGGTTCAAACCCACCAGCTGCCCTGTGGGAGAAAGACGGGCAATTTCCTCCTGTGCAATTCACAGCCGATGAAAACCCACTGGAGGGTCCACCAGGAGAAGGGGCCCACTCGAAGGCAATGAGTGAGTGTGAGTGTCATTTATATAAAAAGAAAATAATATGCAAAAACTACAGAGAAAGTTTAGTCGTGTTTACTGGAGTGTGATGATGGAGGAAGAGTTAGCGGTGACAGGAAAATTGTACTGATTAAGGGTAATGCATAGCCAATTCTTATAATTTCTGCCAATAAGTTTTATTCTTATAAAAAGTTAACTTGATGAAAGTTGTGTCTTACAAGCTCACAAGGTACCGTCCAATACACAGAAATTGGTCTCTCCTCACTCTCTACTCCTATTAGAGAGAGTCAGGAACAGGGAGAGGGCATACAACATCTAGCAAATTGCCTCTGGTCCATGAGAACAGAAGAAGTGGATGGTGCCCAGCTACCATGATAGTTCACTGTGATCATAGAGTTTACAGAAGACTCCTGCTCAAAGGGGGAAAGGACAGAACAGAATTCTAATTGCTCCTGGAGACCAGAGCTCGGGTGGCCTAGTGGTAAGAAGCTGTGTTGCAATCCCTGAATGATTCAGTTCAAATCTACCAGCTGCTCTGTGGGATAAAGATGGACAGTCTCCTCCTGTGTGATTTACAGCCTCTGAAAACCCACGGGAAGGTCAACTATGAGTTGCTTCCAATTCAATGGCACATAACAATAACAAGGGACTCCAGACTTCCTGGACCCATGAAAGGTGGATGAACCCCCAAAGTGCTACCTGAGAGAATCATTAAACTATAACCAAAACTAGATTCTGAAGCAGTAAGGAACTGTATTGCCAATGCTAATGCGGTGACGGTGGTGGTGGTAGTGGTTATGTGCTGTTGAGTCATTTGTACAAGAGCCCTAAACCTTGCTCTATCCTGTGCCAACCTCACTGTCTCCGACACACCTACTCTCACTACTCCAATCACTGAATTGATCCATCCAAGTGCTCAATGTGAGAAAGGTGGGGCAGTCTCCTCCTGTACTATTTACTGCCTCTGACAACCTGCTGGAGGGTCAGCTACGAGTTGATTCCAACTCGATGGCACAACACAACAACAACCAGAGAGCACCATCTAAAACAGGAAAAACGCTAACAACCTACAAGTGGATTCTCAGTCGTGGGGCCGCACTCCTTCAGTTTCTAAGACTGTAAATCTTCACAGGAGGGCGTTGCTCATCTTTCTCCTGAAGAACACCGTGGGGGTTCAAACAGCCAGCCTTTCCTTTCACCACCCGATAAGCAATGCGTCAGGACACCCGAGCTCCTTAAGAACTCTCTCTAGGGGGCTAAACGGACAACAACCACGTGAAATCTCTGATTCCAAGTGAGCAGCGGAGGAAGAATAATTCAAAAAAAGGAAAGTGACAATGGATGGTTCACCATGCAAACAGTGCAATCAATGCCACCAACGTGGACACGCAGAAAGAGCTGACCTGGTGTATATTCTGCTCTGTGTATTTTCAACAATAACAAAACAAATACATAAAAAAAAAGTGAGTTGGTAGAACTGTGGAAGGTGCTTCAAAGGGAGCGCCCGTGGAGTGAGAAGCACACGTGCCAGGCCAGAGAGGCCCAGGAGCAAGTCAAGAAGAGCTACCACTGCCTGAGTCCTAGAGGCTATGCGTCAGCAACATCCGCCACCATCGCTGCAGTAAGTGCTCAGCAAATAACCCAAGAGACTGCTAATCCTCTGTAGCTCGCCCATCTGATTCCATTCAGCAAAAGCATCTTCTAGGAAACACTTCCCTGAATTTCACAAGGTGTTCTATGTACAGTACCTGCTGAAAATGAAGAGTGGAGAGAGAGATGTACTATCACTATGATCAAACAAGCTGAGATTCTCCTCCAGATAAATGGGTGAATCTGAATCAGATGAAAATAATAATTAATAATAATAATGTGGGATTATATCAAATACAGTCCTTTTGGACTTAGCTTTTTTTGGGGGGGGGGAAGTTGCCACTGAGTCAATTTGAACTCATGGTGACCCCACATGCGTCTGAGCTCAGTGAAGGCTCCGTTTCGTTTTCAGTGGCCTATTTTCCTAAAGTTGACCGTTGAGGTTTCTGTTTTATTTTGCTTTTTGTTTTGTTTTTAACATGCTGCTCACTTTAAACATAACTAACCTTTCTTCCTTCCAATATGCTAATATTATTTCTTCAAGTTTGGGAGATAATAAGTTTTCATACATGTCCACAGACTGGCAAAGATGAACAATATCATGCCTGATTATGTTGGGTTTTTTTAAGCACAGTTTTAAAAGCTTTAGGATTAAAAAAAAAATCTCATGTTAATAATAACAGCATATGCCATTTCTTAAATATATTATAATGAGACATTTTCTAATATTTGTTTTAATGTCTTCCTTGACTCATAAATTACTTGGAAGTGCACTCATTTCCAAGAAGTTCAAGCTTTCTTCATTAATGTTTATTAAATTCTAGCAAGGTTTCATAATGAGCAGAGAATCGACGCCAAACAATTTCAATCCCGACATTTGTAGATTTCTTCAGGGCACAGTGAATGACTCATTTTATTTTATTTCGTTCCATGGGCACGTTAAGAATGTGAGTCCTATTTTTGCCAGTGTCATAAGAGTCAATGAGGTCAATTTAGTCTTCACTTTATTACAATCTTCTATTCTGGTGGCCTAGTCTGTACTGTCCTGTGCTGCTAATAAAAACGGCTTTTGGAAAAAAAAAAGAGGAACGAACTGGGGTGGGGGGAGAGGGTAGAGAAAAGAGTGCAACAATGAATGAATGGAAACCCAAAATCTCTGTAAATGTTCATTAAATTAACAAAATTTAATAAAAAAAAAAAAGGCTTTTCCCTGCTGGTTTGAATTCACCAGTGGATCTAAGGGGAAAAAGATGGGCAACTTCCTTCTGTGTGATTTACAGCCTCCTACTGGGACCGGTCCTTGGAGAGGGATGTCATGCTTGGGAGGGTGGAGAGACAGTGCAGGAGAGGAAGACCCTCAATGAGATGGATTGACTCAGTCACTGGAGTAATGAGGGTAGGTGTGTCAGAGACAGTAAGATTGGCACAGGATAGAGCAGGGTTTAGGGATGTGGTTATGTAGAGTCGCTATGAGTTGCAGATGACTCGATGGCACATAACAACAACAAACACTGGTGTCTTTTAGCTGTGGTGTTGGAAAAGAGTGCTGAATATCCTATGTTGCTGTTACTGTGGTGTACCGTCAAGTCGGAACTAACTCATAGCTGACCCTTCCTGGTGGGTTTTCAGAGGCAGTTAATCACACAGGAGGGGACTGCCCATCCTTCTCCCCCTGAGCAGCTGGTGGCCTCGAACCTCGTGCCTTCAGGATTGCAGAGAGGCTTCTTACCACTAGGCCACCAGAGCTCCCTGAATATCCCACAGACAACCAGAGGAACAAACAGGGTCGTCTTGGAAAAGGTGCAGCCGGGGTGCGCCTTTAAACGTGGATGGCGGAGATTCCTCTCTCACGCTTTGGATACTTTCCTAGGGCAGGATATTCCTTGGAAAAGAGCATCAAGCTCAGAAAGGTCCGCAAAAGAGAGGCAGATTCCCAAGGAGATGGTGACTGGTGACATGGTGACCAGAGCCATGGGCTTCTGTGTATCAGAGATGGTGAGGGTGGCCCAGGATAGGCCAGGACTCAGGTCTGTTGTCCACACGGTCGCTAGGAGTCATGCATGACTCCACTGCACACACACAGCCATGAGCATGGAAACACGCTTCCCAAGTTAAAGCGTTAGCAAAACGCTTCCTTCTTACCTCTTCATAAAACTTCACCTGCGGGACGGCTTCATTAATTTCATTCAGACAAAAATCTTTAAATAGCAAGAAACCTAGAGGAAAAGAATAAAAAAAAAACAAAAATTCAGGATAGAGAATGAAGCAAGGGAAACTTTACCCTACATGGTGTTTTCAAAGAAGTTTACCTCTTACCTCTTACCTCTTCCTCTACGTTAAAATAAAACATCACTGAGCAGCTATTTATGGCCTGGAAGAATGCAGCACCTGCCTGACTGTTTGCTCCAGGGGGCTCCTTCCCTTTCACAAGCCACCCCTCTCGTTTAAAAGACGCAGGACAAGCAGTGACAATGGTTACTGCCCCGTGGCGCCCTGGTTGCTATAGCGAGCAGAGAAACAATGAAAGAAACAAAGCCCGTCGGCAGCATGGAAGGGCTGGTCTGAGTCACTGCGGAGCCCACAAAACTCCTAAAAACACAGAGCAACTTTCTAGACTTTTTTCCTTTTAATTTCTGTTCTATATCGGTTTGCTTATATAAAGTTGGCATACATTGTTTTCATACTTGATTCATATTGTGTTACATATAATCATTCCCATGCATTATGGGTTGTGTATTTTTTTTTTATTTTCATGAAAGTTTATAAAGAACTTGGATTTCCATTCATTCATTGTTACACATTTTCCTCCCTGTCCTCCTCTCCCACCCAGTTTGCATTTTTCTTTGGGGAAAAAAGTTCTTTCATTGTTATACTCCCTGTGCCCCCGTCCCAGGCACCACCCCAGACCACTTTACTACACAGCTCTTCTGGACTCTTAACATGCCAATCATATATGCTTGATATGCTAATCATATATTCCTTTTATACAGTTCTCTCCCTCGTCTGTTTCAATGCCAAGTACATTATTTATTCCCTCTTTTCTTAGTTTTCCCCCAACCCCCATATCGGTCCTATTCGAAAGTGGCATTATCCAGTATTTGTCTTTTTGTGACTGAGATTTTCACTTAGCATAATGTCCTCCGTGGCCACCCATTTTGTATAGCATTCCATGAGTTCTTTGTTTTTCAGGGCTGCATAATATTCCACTGTGTGAATAGACCACAGCTTCTCTATCCATTCGTTTGTTGATGGGCACTTGGGTTGTTTCCAGCTCTTTGCTATTGTGAACAAAGCAGCAATAAATATGGGTGTGCATGTATCTGCTTGGGTGGCAGTTCTAGTTTCTTTATACTTTATAAAATTAATCACCATTGAATGTTGCCCACCTTTACCCTGTCTTTTCAGGTCCCCGCCGGATCCTTCCCATTTCCTTCACCCCTTCCCTTCACCCACCAAACTGCGCAACCCTGTGATTTCGCCCCCCACCCATCCTCATCCCTCTGGCTCCCATCCCTTCCCCTTGGGTCCCCATACATATTTCACTAGTTATCCTTCATTTTAACAATAATACTCTTATGGAGTATTTGTCCTCATGAGACTGAGTGAGTTCAGTCTTTTTTTTATTTTCTTTTTATTTTATACTGGTTTATTTACAAAGTTCCTAGACATTGTTTTTCACACCAATCTTCCCCATTCCCTTCACCCCCTCCTCAAACTGTGTGACCCTATGATTAATGCCGCCACCCCTTGGACCTCTGCTCCCACCCTCCCCCGTGGATCCTCAACACTCAGTCTTTTTTAAATCACTCCTTCATCGGCCCCAAGTTCCCACCCTGAACGCCAGAGCCAGCAACCCCTTCCCACAGCACTCTTTGCTCCGTCACAACTCCAGGCCTCACCCCTTGGTTTTTATTATGATTCGAATGAAAGTTTATGAATCATGTTGACTTTTCAGTCAGACATTCATGCACATTTTGCTTTTCAACATTAGTTAAAATTCAATTCAACTCATTGCTGTCAAATAGAAACTAAATTCATTGCTGACGTGCCCAGCAAGTTTCTGGGGCTGCAAAGAGCACAGGAGAAGACTGTCTAGCTCCTTCATGAAGAGTTGCTGGTGGATTTGAACTGCTGGCGAGGTTTGACTTCTGGCTTAGCCATGGAACAGCTTCCTACAGACTATGCTAAAGGAGCATTTAATTACAACAGCTGATCGACCTTTGCCTTTATCCACCTTAATATGTGTCTATTACTATTAATTGCGCTCATGTGACATTTATACCTTGACCAAGAGGGTGTAGTGTGAACAAAGCACGAGAGAATACAGCACGGCTTCAAATTAGGAAAGGCGCGTGTCAGGGCTGTAGCCTCTCTCCATAACCTACCCTATATGCATGGTGAGAAAATTATCCGAGAAGCTGGACTCTATGAAGAAGACTGTGGTATCAAGATCAGAGGAAGACTCAACAATAACCTGTGTTATGTAGATGACACAATTTTGCCTGCAGAAAGTGAGGAGGACTTGAAGCACTTGCTGCAGAAGATCAAAGAACACAGCCTTCAACATGGATTGCATCTTAACGTCAAGAAAACAAAAATTCTTCTCACTGCATCAATAGGCAACATGCTAGATGGGGAAAAGATTGAGACTGTCAACAACTTCATCTTACTTGGATCCACAATCAACAGTCTTGGTACCAGCAGTCAGGAAATCAGGAGCTGTACTGGGGAAAGTCTGCAGGCAGGGACCTCTCCAAATTATATTGAGGAGCAACGATGTCAGTTTAAGGACTAAGGTGTATCTGATTCAGGCCGTGGTCTTTCCAATCACTCGCTATGCATCTGAGAGCTAGATAACGAATAAGGGTGATAGAAGAATTGATGTCTTTGAGCTATGGGGTTGGAGAAGAATGCCGAATATCCCATGGATGGCCAAAACAACAAACAAGCATGTCCTGGGGAAAGTGCAGCCAGAGTGCTCCTTGGAGGCAAAGATGTTGCGGTTTCGTCTCACATGCTTTGGACTTGTGGCGAGGAGGGGCTATTCCTTGGAGAAGAACATCATGCTTGAAAAGGTGGACAGTTGGTGAAGGAGAGGAAGACCCTCAACCAGATGGACTGACATAGTGAGTGCTGCAATGGGCTCCAGCGAGTCAGGAAGCGTGAGGACGGCGCAGGATGGAACAGGGCTCAGATCTGTGGCTCAAAGGTCCGCTATGGTCCTACGCAACTCGATGGCATGTAACAACATAACACATCACTAATTTTCAATCCTCTCTCCCTCCTCCCCATCCTTAGTCATCATCCAAGAACAATTCTATCTGCATGTCACAACTCTCATTTTCTGAAATTCATTCCTGACATAATTAGTATTTTATTATACTTCTTTTTCTTTGTCATACTTTCATTTTTATACAAAAACCAGGAGTGCACTGAAGCAGAACAAAAACACAGAGATACAACTTTAAAAGTTTGAGCAAAGATAATATAAATAAATTGCTAACATATTTTTAAAAATGCTAATACGTCTAACCAGATCAATGAACACTCGCTCCACAGTAATTAAATAACTCTGAGAGGAAAACAAAAAGGCAGCTCGGATATACTAAGGGAATGCCCCTGCAGGAGACATAAAGTCCTTCAGTGTCGTCTTTAGAATATACTACACTAAGCCGGTGTGTTGGTGTTAGGTGCTGTCAAGTCTTAACTGATTCACAGCTGACCGTCCAGCTGACTTTCAGCGGCTGTAAATCACATGAGAGGAGAATGGTCAGCTTTCTCTCTTTCAGAGCACCTGGTGGACTCAAACTGAGTGCCTTCAGGATGGCAGTTCAACTCCTTACCACCAGGCCACCACAGCTGAGCAAGCACTTCCGTATCACAGAAAGCTCTTCTTCATCCCTCCAAGTATTTCAAAGCAATCTCTGCTGACACTGCCTTCAGAATCACAAGACACAGCGTGAGCCGGTGACAGCCGTCACGCAGAACTGCTTCTGAAGCAAGCGTGACTGCATGACGCGTCAGAACTCGGGGCTTCATTCTGCAGGTGAGCCAAGTCACACAGCAGCTTTGGAACCTCTTCAGGGCCAGTGCAGAGAGCTGAATGCATTCTCCTTAATGAGCTGCGCTGCCGGCTCAAAGGCAGAGGTGCTCAGGCCGGTCAAACCCTCCAGGGGTCCTGGGAGAGCAAGATGGGCACTCTCTCCCCAGTGTGATCCACCACCTCGGAAACCCAAGGCAGGGCCACTGAGGGGTCACACTGGAGGAAAAGAAATGAGAGTAAGTACTAGTACATATTTTCAACTTGAAAACAAAAAGGCCTTGGATTCCTTCCTCTCAAAATCTCAACTCCAAGATTCTAGTATCTGAAATGAAAGATGAAACAGAAATGATCAAGTCAGGGAATGGATGGAGAAGGCCCTAATCACCCGTGATCACAAGGTCAAGCGGAAGGGGGAGTATCAAAGATAGAAATAAACTGGTTGGCAGAAAACCTTGAAAGCCAGGGACACACACCTAGGCAGGAACGTAAGCCTGTAACGTGATGTCCTTGGAACAAATATTAGATCAGAGAGAACAGATGGTGCTCATTCACCATCGAATGAAAAAAAGAAAAATCCTAACAATCAGTTCTCACAGGTTTCCATTCCACTTCTTCTCCTTAACCTTTGCCCATGTTCACTTTGGATTTTGGGTGTTTTGTTCACCTACGTACGAGCTCCTATACGGTGGCAATGGAAGTTGGGCCATCAGCCTTTCACAGGTTCACCCAGGAAACACAGGCTTCAATAGTGTTTTAGACCAAGATAGACGAGGGAAAAGGATGATTTACTTCTAGAAGAGGTGACTGGTGAAAGCTGTATGAATAGCAACAGAACACCGTTTGTCACAGCGCCAGAAGATGAACTCCTCGGGCTCAAAGACACACACACCACCAACGGGGAAGAGATGCCGCATCAAAGCTGCTGTGTCGACAGGTGCCCTGGAGCCAGCTAGGACTCACACTGACCCAATGAGCCACAGGGCAAGCTCGTGCCCTCTCCCTGTGCCAATCTCACCACCTTTGCCATGCTCAAAGCCCACTGTTATAACCGCTGTGTCACTGCATTACATTAATCATCTTCATCTGTTTTCTGACCTTCCTCCACTTTTCCCAGCTGATGTCTTTTTTTTTCCAGATAGACCAGCCCCTCCTGACAACAAGCCCAAAGTGTGTGAGATGAAGTCTTACCAGCCTTGCTTCTAAAGAACACACCGATTTCACATCCCCCAAGTCAGATTCATTTGTCCTTCGGTCAGTCCATGAAATAATCAATACTCTTTGTCAACACCATGATTGAAAGGCCATCGATTCTTCCTGGGAGGAAGGCTTCCTCACAGCAGTGTCAGCCTTAATGAGGGGAATAACGTTTTGGGGACTTTTTTTTTTGCTGATGTGATTAAATGAGAAGAAACAGCTGCAAATATCCATTATAATCAGGATGTGGGATGCACATCTACGTCTGGGGAAAATTCGAAATCAACAAAAGTTTAATGAAAGGAATGGAAGAAAATGTTCTTGCATTCTTATTTTGGAGCATCCTATGGGGGCTACCACGCTGAAAACGACAAACTGAAGAGGAATGGAACGGCATTCATTACCAAAAAGAGTGCTGCAAGGTCTTTCTCAAAGTACAACATTGTCAGTGATAGAAATAGACCCTGTTAGCAGGGAAGACCTGGCAATATGACTAATATTCACATTTATGCACCAACTTATGAATGCCAAAGAGTGAAGAAATGCAAAATTTTCCCTAACTTCTGCAGGCTGAAATGACTCAAGATACACTGATAATTACTGATGATTAAAATTCAAAAGTTACAAACAAACAAAAGAACAAAACAAAACAAAAAGCATCAGTAATAGGAAACTATGGCCTTGGTGACAGGCCCAATGCTGGAAACTGTGCACTAGAACAGTGCACAACAAAGGTGGTATTCTTTCTCCAAACCTATTCAATCTTTACGCTGAACATATTCGGAAAGCTGGGCTCTTTGAAGAAGAACGTGGCATCAGGATCAGAGGAAGACTCATCAACAACCTGCATTACGCAGGTGACACAATCTTGCTCGGAAAAATGTTCCCTGTTCATAGACAGGAAGACGCAATACTATGAAAATGAAAATCCTATCAAAATCAATCTACACATTCAATGCAATCTCACTATAGATACTAAATTCATTTTTCAAGGAGATTGAAAGGGAAACTGTAAGTTTCTTTGGAGAGGAAGCACTTCTGAAAAACAAAAATGAAGTGGGAGGCATAGCACTCCCTGACCTCATTGAAAGTAAGGATTTGAAGCACTTGCTGGCTGAAGATCAAAGACAGTTTTCAATATGGATTACACGCCAGGATCAAGAAGACAAAAATCCTCCCCACTCGACTGATAAGCAACATCATGATCGATGGAGAAAAGATTGAAATTGCCAACTACTTGATCCACAGTCAACACCCTTGGTACCAGCAGGCAGTCAGGAAGTCAGAAGTGTATATAGTATTGGGAAAGTCTGCTGTTAGGGACCTCTCCAAATTACTGAGAAGCAATGTGCCTGATTCGGGCTATAGTCTTTACAACCTCTTTGCCATATATCTGAGAGCTTCACAATGAATGAATAAGGAGAACAGAAAAACCGATGCCTTTGAGTTGTGGTGCTGGCAAGAGTATGGAACACTCATTCCCCAGACTGCCAGAAGAACCAACAAGTATGTCCTGGAGCGAGTGCGGCCAGAGTGCTACCTGGAGGCAAAGATGATTAAAGCTTCAGCTCACCTAGTTAGGGCCTGTTGTTAGGAGAGGCTATTCCTTGGAAAAGGACATCATGCTTGGGAAGGTGGAAGGTCAGCTAACGAAAGAAAACTCTCAACGAGGTGGATGGACACAGTGACTGCAGCAATGGCAGAGATGATGAAGACGGAACAGGCTAACGCAGCGTTCAGATCTATTGTTCAAAGGCTTGCTAGGAGCCATACTCAAGGTGACGGCACCTAACAACAATAACAATGATGTACTCATCAGAAATACCTTTATTCAACAATATATAAAAGCAACTACATGCATGGACCTTTGATTGTGCTTATGCGAAACCTATTCTTGGGCCAAGAGACAGTCGTCAGAATAGAGCAAGGAGACACTACATGGTTCAAAATCAAGAAGGGGGCCCACCAAGGATGTATTCTGTCTCCATACCTTTTCAATCTGTATGCAGAACAGATTATCCAAGATGCTGAGCTATACAAGGAGGAATGTGGCATCAGGATTGGTGGAAGAGTCATCAACAACCTGCATTATGCAGATGACACAACCCTGTTCGCTGAAACTGAGGAGGACCTGAAGTGCTTGCTGCAGAGGGTCAAGGACTGCAGCCTTCAATACGGATAGAAGCTCAACATCAAGAAAACAAAGATTCTCACCACTGGGCTAACTGGTAGCATCAGTATGGATGGGGAAGAGATTGAGATGGTTAACAGTTTTAGTGTACTTGGTTCCACAGTCAACACTCTTGGTAACAGCAGCCAGGAAATCAAGAGACAAATTGCACTGGGGAAAGTCAGCTGTCAGAGACTTCTCAAGAGTACTGAAGAGCAACAACATCAGGCTGGAGACTAAGGTGTGCCTGATCCGGGCTATAGTCTTCGCAATTATGTGCTATGCATCAGAGAGCTGGACAATGACTAGGGATGATAGAAAGAGAATTGATGCCTTTGAGCTGTGGTGCTGAAGAAGAGTGTTGAATACACCACGGACTGCTAGGAGAACAAACAGGTTTATCCTGGAGCGGGTGAAGCCAGAATGCTCCTTGGAGTCAAAGATTCTGAAGCTTCATCTGACATACTTTGGGCATGTTGCAAGGAGGGACTGGTCCTTGGAGAGGGACATCATGTTTGGGAGAGTGGAGGGACAGTGCAGGAGAGGAAGACCCTCGATGAGATGCATCAATTCTGTAAGTGGGGTGGTGGGAGTGTGTCGGAGACGGTGAGGGTGGCACAGGATCGAGCAGGGTTTAGGGCTCTTGTACACAGGGTCACTATGAGTCGCAAATGACTAGACGACACATAACAACATGGACCTAGCCAACTGGAACACACAGAAATCGTATCACCTACCTCCACTGAAACAGATGATGGGGAAGCTCAGTATCATCAGTCGGAATAAGAGCAGAGGTGGAGAAGATCGTCAAGTGCTCATCTACAAGTTCAAGGTGAAGATGAAAAGAAGTCCAGGAGAGCCCACGTGTGACCAGGAGTACTGACTCACTCAAAGGTAGAGATCACCTCAAGAATAATTCAACACACTGAACACAAATGACCTGTAACAAGACACATCATAGGATGGCATCAAGGACATCCTGCATGAACAAAACTAAAGCCGTTAATGAGAGAGATGAGAAAGAACAGACCCAACTGAGGGCCAGAAGAAACTCTGAAACTTGCTCTAGAACCTTAGAGAAGCTCAAGCAAAAGGAATAAATGATTCATTCAAAGAGCTGAACAGAAGACTTCATAGGGCAGCTCGTGAAGACAAAATAAAGTATTACATTGAAAAGGCAAAGATCCGGGGTTATGAAACCAAAGAGGGAGAACATTCTTGGCATTTCTCAAACTACAATAAATTGGGAAAAGGTTCGAATGTCAAACAGCAACACTGAAAGAGTCTGTGGGCAAGGTGTTGAGTAACAGTACTAAGGAGAGAAGGAAAGGATAAGACAGTTGCTGTTCCCAAAACAACTGGTCAGCATTCAACCATTTCATTCCACTCTATGATCAAGAACTGGTGATATTAAGGAAAGAACCCCAAAGCCGCATTGAAGTGAACGACAAAAAAAAACAAAGCTCCAAGAATTGGCAAAGTATCAATTCAAATGTTTCCGCGAAGGCATGCGTTCTATCTGCTTCAACAAATCAATCACTCATCTCTGTAGAGAAATTTGGAAGACAACTATATGAGGCCAAATGACTCGAAGAGATCTTAGTAGGTAGTAATTTTGTAAACATTTTTTTAAAAAAATGTGAGCCAACAGAATGCAGAAATCATCAAACAACATCATAAGCAAGCAAAATTTTAGCGCAGAGACTTTTTTAAATGGTTACTGCAGTGCATTAATAGGGAAGTATCAGAAACTCAAGTCAGAGTCAGAAGAGGATGTTGCATGAGAGACAGGGCTGACTGTACCAGATGGATCTCGGGTGAAGGTGGAGAATACCATAAAGACGTTGACCTGTGTTGCACTAACTCTGAACAGATGTTCATTCAACCATGTGAATCATAAATTATGAATGACATTGCAAAAAAGATAATTCCAGAACACTTAGCTGTGTTCATTCAGAATCTGTATATAGATGAAAAAGCAGTTGATCAGATTATGGCGTGGTTTAAAATCAGGAATGCTCTGTGTAAGGGTTGTATACATTGACCATACTTATTTGAGCTGTAGTAAAGGTTGTATACATTGACCATACTATTCAATCTGTATGCTGAGTAAATAATGCAAAAAACTGGGGTGTTATGGAGAAGAATGTGGTCTTGGGATTAATGGAAGATTCACTAATAATCTATGACATGCAAATGACAAAACTTTGCTTGCTGGAAGCAAAGAGAATGTAAAGGTTTTTTACTAATTAAACTCAAAGACAGATAGCTTTCAGTAGGTATAACACTTCAACTCAAAGAAAATAAAA
Source organism: Elephantulus edwardii (assembly GCF_000299155.1). NCBI lineage: Eukaryota > Metazoa > Chordata > Mammalia > Macroscelidea > Macroscelididae > Elephantulus > Elephantulus edwardii. Next base: position 8,434,835 of record NW_006399839.1, on the reverse strand, counting down.
ATCCTTACAATTTTACCAATAAGCAAGTTCATCATAAACAGGATTTCATGTTACTCTGACCCACAATCCACACTCACAGAAGCACCAGTCAAGAAATACAACAGCATATTGCACTGCTCCAATCTGAAACACTTGAAATGGTAAAGTGTTGAATCTAAAGACCACTTTAAAGTGTTAAAATGCAAGGATGTCAGCTTTGCAGACCACTCCGAGCCAGACGCAAGCCGCAGATTTCCAGTCTCCTCACCAGCCTGTGAAAGCGAGACAGTGAACAAGGGAAATCGAAGAAGTGATGGCTTTGCAAGGTGGCGTTGGCGAGAGATAGTGAAGATACCGTGATTTCCAGAACAAACTGATGTCTTCGTAGGAGCACAGTCAGAATGCTTCTTAGAAGGGAGAGGATGAGGCCTCACCTCAGGTTCTCTGGGCAGGCTATTAGGAAGGGCCAGTCCTTGGAGAAGGACATCTTGCTTGGGAAAGTGGACAAACAGTAAAGGGGGAGGGGGGACATTCAACAGAAGACAGATTAGAACAGTTGCTGTGACATCAGACTCCAGCACACAGAGATCGTGAGAATGGGGAAGGACCAGGCCGTGTCAACCCAAAAACAGATGGTTCGAATCCACCAGCTGCTCCGTGGGAGAAAGATGAGCAGTCTCCTCCCGTGTGATTTACTGCCTCTGAAAAGCCACAGGAGGGTCAGCTATGGGTCAGTTCTGACTCGCCAGTACAGAGCAACAACAATACCCATCATAGTTGTTAGACATTGTTGTTAGATGCCACTGAGTCGAATATGACCCATAGAAACTGCATGAAAACAACAGATCTGAACCCTGTCCTATCCTGCGCCATCCTCACACTTCCTGACACACTAGAGCCCACTGCAGCAGTCACCATGGCAATCCACCTGGTTGGGGGTCTTCCTCTCCTTCGCCAACCCTCTGTCTTTCTGAGCACCATGACCTTCCCCAAAGAGTAGCCCCTTCTTTTTTTTTTAATCATTTCAATGAACATTTACAGAGATTTTGGATTTCCATTCATCGTTGCACTTTTCTCCCCACCCCCCCCACCCACCCCACCCCCCAACCCCAGTTTGCTCTTCTCCTTGAAAAGCAAAAGAAAAACTCCTTCACTGGTACACAATCCCCCTGCACACCCCCCCTTCCACCCCCACTTCGAGTATACTCCACTCTGCAACCCTCATTCTGAATTCTTACGATACTCATAATGCCCTAAAATATATTACTTTTAAACTGTTCTCTCCCTCATCGGTTTCAATGCAATATACATAATTTATCCAGTTTTTCTCAGTCTTACCCCCACCCTGACGTCAGCCTCATTCTACAACGGTGGCACCATACAGTATTTGTCCTTTTGTGACTGAGATATTGCACTCAGCATAATGTCCTCCAGGGTCACCCATTTTGAATAATATTGCATGAGTTCCTTGTTTTTCAACAGCCCCTTCATTTGACAGGCTTACTGAGAAGATCAGAATGGCTTGGTATGTGGCCAGAGAGGATTCTAGAAAGGGGTGAAGTGGAAGCCATGCTTGGAGAGATTCGTGGGCAATAGGGGAAATGGGAAGGAATGAGTAACAACAGTGCAGAGGCAGGAAACCGCAGGTGAGATAAGGAAAGGGACAGAGCAGGTTCCTGCAGGGAGGTGGTGGAAGGTACGCCTCATCACCAAGCAGAGGCCTGCACGGCCCGGAGGACTGGACTCCATCCAGCAAGCGAAGCGATGCTCGGAGGAGACCTACACTGGGTACGCTCCAGTTACACAAGCCTGCGCGTTCGCCGAAAGCGTCAGGATGCCAAAAAAGCCTGCTGGGGAAGAGTTTTCAATATAAGTGAGCAATTGTGTCATTAAAAAAAAATCCGCTATCAAATCCAGATCTGAGGGTTTCAAAGTGGCTTTTTCCTCAAGAGGAGCCCTGGTGGCATGGTGCACCTAGTGCTGGACTGTTAACAGAAAGGTCCCAGATTCAATACAATCAGCTGAGGTAGGAAACTTGTGGTTTATGTGCAAAAAGGAATGATTTGCAGCCTGGGAAGTTGTAACTATTACCACTGCTGCTGCTGCTGCTATTAGTACTACTACTCCTCCTCTTCCTCCTCCTCCTTGTCCTGTGGGGATGCTATGGTGGAAAATGATCAATGAAGAGTGGCATGGGGATGCTTTGCACAGCCATGTTTATTGCTGCTTTGTTCACAATAGCAAAGAGAAACAACCCAAGAGCCCATCAACAAATGGATAGAGAAGCTCTGGTATATTCACACAAGGGAATATTATGCAGCACTGAAAATCAAGGAACTCATGAAATATACAAAATGGGTGACCCTGGAAGACATTATGACGAGTGAAATAGCTCAGTCACGAAAAGACAAACACTGCATAATGTCACTGTTATAGAATAGGACTGACATGGGGGTTGGGGGGAAACTAAGAAAAGAGGGAATAATGTACACGGCATTGAAACAGACAATGGAGAGAACGTATAAATGGAACATATGATGCACACCCATGATTATTGTGGCTTTGTTTGCGAAATAACCCAAGAGTCCATCAACAAACAAATGGATAGAGAAGCTGTGGTATAGTCACACAATGGAATACTATGCAGCACTGAAAAAACAAGGAACTCATGAAAATATTATGCAAAGTGGGTGACGGTGACCCTGGAGGACATTATGCTGAGTGAAAGCTCTCAGTCACAAAAGGACAAATATTGCAAAGGGCCACTGTTGTACAACAGGACTGACATCAGGGTTGAGGGAAGACAGAAAAGGAGGGGATGAATGATGTATATTGCATTGAAACAGATGAGGGAGAGAACTGTTTAAAAGGGACATATGAATGTGTATTCTTGTCATGACAGGAGTCCAGAGTGAAGGCTGCATAGTGGACATAACAAGGAAAGAGTTTTTCTTTTTCTTTTCAAGGAGAAGAGTGATTTGGGGGCAGAGGGGTGTGGACAGGGAGAAAAGTACAACAATGATTGACTGGAAACCCTAAGTCTCTGTAAACTTTCATTAAAATTAATAAAAAAGAAAAAAGGAACATATGATTAGGGATTACTGGCATGACAAGAGTCCAGAGTAAGAGCTGTATAGTAAAGTGAGGAGGGGGGAGAACTGTCTAACAGTGAAAGAACTTTTTTTCCCAGAGAAAAAAAGCAAACTGGGGGCGGGGAGGAAAATCTGCAACAATGAACGAATGGAAATCCAAGTTCTTTATAAACTTTCATTAAAACGAAAAAAAAAAAAAGAGTGGTGTGAGGATGGTACGGTGGGAAGTGATCGATGAAGAGCGGTATGGGGATGCCCTGGTGAGAAGTGATTCAAGGAAGAGTGGGGTTTTGTAGGTTTTGTTCTAAACACTACGAGCGCTGAGCAAAATGAAAACAGCTAACAGACCTTTCCCCTTCACACTTCATCAATGATCTCCACTCTAGTTCTCGGGGGTTGTTGCTGTTATTATATACTGCCAAGTCATAATAACTGACCATCACAGCTGACCCTCCAGGGGGATTTCAGAGCTTGTCAATCACACTGGAGGAGACAGTCCATCTTTCTCCCACAGAGCAGCCGGCAGATTCGAACCATCTGCCTTTTGGTTTGGCGGGGCCAACTCCTTAGCTCTAGGCCCCCAGGGCTCATGGGCACTGGTTCCTCACTCAATGTGCACTGCGTGAAGATGGCATGGCTAGAGCAGTGAGATGAGCGGGATTCTGCAGTCATTTTGCACCCAGTTCAAGTTCATGTAGCACCAACTGGCTCTAATCAATTCTGTGACTCAAGATTTTTCTGAAGGTACACAGTACATTGTAAAAAACCTTTAATGAGAGAATCTAGAATATTTTCAAGGCTGTCCCTCCCAGTGCTGGACACCATCTTCCAGAAGCAAGGATGCTACTGAGGGAGGTAACACTGGGCCCGTCAACAGACATGCCTTCCACGCTTAGCACTGAGGGCAGACAATAGATACAGCTGCTCTCCGGCGCCAGCTCAACATAGTCCTCCAGCTGCCCGTTCTATTTCCACACTGCACCCCCCTTCCCAGCCTCCTGACAGCACACAGACACCCGAGTGGCGGCTTAGATGCTGGAGGAGACACTGGGGTGAATAATCAACAGACTATGATTTCTCGTACCTCATGAGAAACTGGTGGCTCAGTGGTGGAATTCTTGTCTTCCATGCCTGTCCCGAAGTGAGGAGGACTTGAAATGCTCACTGCATTAGATCAAAGACAACAGTCTTTAATAGGGGTTACATCTTAACATCAAGAAAACAAAATTCCTGACAGGTGGAGAGAAAAGCTGAAATGCTCAAGGATTTCAGCTTCATTTACAATCAGCACCTTTGGATACCAGCAGTGAGGAAACAGAGAGGCCAGTCACACTGGGGAAAACTGCTGTCAGGGACTTCTCCAAGGTGCTGAAGAGCAACAATGCCAGTTAAAGACTAAGGTGTGCCTGAGCCAAACCAAGGTCTCTTCACTCACTTGCTGTGCATCTGAGAGTTGAACAAAGAATAAAGATGACAGAAGAAGAATCGATGCCTTTGAGTTGCAGGGTTGGAGAAGAGTGCTGAATATATATCTCATGGACTGGCAGAACGACAGACAAGTATGTCTTGGCAACGGTGCAGCCAGGACACTCCTTGGAGGCGAGAATGGTGAGATTTGATCTTGGGTGCTTTGGGCGTGTTGTAAGTGGGCCGGAGGGGCTGTTCATGGAAAAGGACATCATGCTGGAAAAGGCAGAGAGGGTCAGCAAAGAAGAGGAAGACCCTCAACAAGACAGACTGACACGGTGACTGCTAATAATGGGCTCGGGTGTGTCCGAGATGGTGAGGACGGCACAGGGTAGGGCAGGGTTCCGGTCCATGGTTCACAGGGTCGCTCAGAGGTTCTTTGACTTGACGACACCTAACAACAACATGTGAGTTCAATTCTCGGCCTGCACACCTCACACAACCACCACCTCTCCCAGTGGAACCTTCTGGAGCCGAGCAGCTCACACTGGTTTTAGTAGATAACCACCTACTTACAGGGTTTGAACCTAAAATCACTCACTCACTGCAAATGATCTTGGGAGCCGACCCATAGCTGAGCTGTAGGGACAGCGGGTTTTCTGACTGCAAATCACAGGGGGCTGGGGGGCGGGGGGCAGAGAGATTGCCCATCTCTCCCACAGAGCAACTGGTGGGATCTGAACCAGCAGAAAGGTGTGGTGATCTACTTTCAATAGGTAGCCAATGAAAACTGACCACAGCGATGACAGGACTGGCTAGTCCTGCAACCCACTGAGCCTGGGTGACCATGACTCAAGGCCCATCAACAGTCACACACAATATTAACAACATGCTGTCACCACGCTAAGAATTGCCTTGCAGACAAATGTATGGTTGATGTTAACCACGATGAGACTTTTGTTTTATGCCAAAATATTAAATCAATGAAAAGAAAAGAA
>NW_006399839.1:8404359-8426859 GCF_000299155.1 Elephantulus edwardii | reverse complement strand
CTGTCTGGAGACTAAGGTGTGTTTGATACATGCCATGGTCCTCACAATCACTTGTTATGCATCAGAGAGTTAGACAATGACCAAGGAGGATAGAAGGAGAATTGATGCCTTTGAGCTGTGGTGCTGGAGAAGAGTATTGAGAGTACCATGGACTGCTAGGAAAACAAACAGACTTGTCCTGGAAAGGGTTAAACCAGGTGGCTCCTTGGAGGCACGGATTCTGATGCTCCGTCTAACATACTTTGGACATGTTGTGAGGAGAGACCGGTGCTTGGAGAAGGACATCATGCTTGGTAGGGTAGAGGGACAGCGCAGGAGGGGAAGGCCCTCTAAGAGGTGGATTGACTCAGTGACTGGGATAATTGGGATGGGAGTGTCAGAGACAGTGTGATTGGCACAGGACAGAGCAGAGTTTAGGGCTGTTGTACATAGGGTCGCTATGAGTCGCAAGCGACTCGACAGCACATAACAGCAAGAACAATGACATGTCTGATAAGGGACTTATATCTAGAATTTATAGAATACTCGAGCACCTCGATAAGATAAACAACCTAATCCTAAAATGGGCACAGGACATGAACAGACACTTCACCAAAGAAGACATTCTGATGGCGAACAAACACATGAAAAAATGTTCAAAAATCTCTAGCTCTAAGAGAGATGCAAATCCAAACAATTATATCATCTCACCCCAGTAACAAAAGCAAAATTCAACAGAGCAGGAAACAACAAATGCTGGCGAGGTTGTGGAGAAATTGGAACCCTTACTCACTGCTGGTGGGACTGTAAAATGGTGCAGCCACTCTGGAAGGCAGTATGGCGTTTTCTCAAAAAACTACAAATAGACATACCATTTGACAACCCCCCCTCTCAAAAAAAAACAAAGGAAAAGAAATACCATTTGACCCAGCAATTGCCCTACTGGGAATATGCCCTAAAGAAATCAGAACTGCTACCCAAGTAGACACATGCACACTCTTGTTTATTGCTGCTTTGTTCACAATAGCAAAGAGATGGAAGCAACCCAAGTGCCCATCAACAAATGAATGGATAGAGAAGCTGTGGCATATTCACACAATTGAATATGACACAGCACTGAAAAACAAGGAACTCATAAAATAGTATATACTGTGAGTGACCTTGGAGGACATTATGCTGAGTGAAATATCTCCGTCACAAAAGGACAAATCCTGCATAATGCCACTGTTATAAAACAGGATTGAAATAGGGATTGGGAAAAACTTAGAAGAGAGGGGATAAACAGTGATCACAGCTTTGAAATAGATGAAAGAACTGAGTAAAAGAAATATATGATTAGGTATTATATGCATGACAACAGTCTAGAATAAGAGGTGCACAACAAAGTGGACTGGAGGAGGCGAGGGAGAGAGGAAATTGTACAACAGTCGAATCTTTTTTAAAGAGAAAAGCAAACTGGGAGCAGGGGTAGGGAGGAAAATGTGCAACAACGAATGAATGGAAATCCAAGTCTTCTGCAAACTTTCATTAAAATATCAATTAAAAATTTTTTAAAAACCAATTGAAGATATGGAACAGTCAGAATCTCTCAGTGGTTTAAACAGTGTATGTGCTCAGTTGCGAAACAAAATGTTGTATGCCTGAATCTACCCAGAAGTGCCTCAAAAGAAAATCCTGGTAGCTTACTCCCCCCAAAAAAATCACCTCATCACCTCATTACTGAAAAGCCAAAAATGACTCACAGCTGACCCCTCAGCAGGTTCTCAGAGGCTGTAAACAGCTTTGGAGGAGACTGTCTATCTTTCTCCCTCAGCGCAGCTGGTGGATTTGAATCACTTGGCATTGCAGTTCCTTACCACTCAGCCACCAGAGGTAGAAAAAAAAAAAAACCCTGGCCCTGAAAACCCAAAGGAGGCTAGAGTTCTTCTCTGCCACGTGCGAGGTCCCTGTGAGTCAGAAGTGAACCAAGGGCTGTGTATGTTTACTTCAATCCTGTGGGGAATTCAACTGGAATCACTTTCAAAGTTGAGAAATTACTGAAAAGAATGTGTTTCTTCTACTTTCATCATTCAGTTCAACTTTGATGATCAAAGACTTTCAGCATCCAAGGAATCCCTTTAACACACAGAGTGCTTGGATTTTTGCCGAGCTAGCTCCTGTGGAAATTGCAAAGTAAGCACATTGTCTTCTTCAGGCAACGAGAAGCTATGTTAGGTGTTCTCCGTCACACCTTGGTGAGCAATCACTGAAGGCGTGACTACTGGTCAATCTCTGCCTGCCTAGAATAAAGGAAAAGGGGGTGAGGGGAAAGCAAAGACACCCAGGAACAATCAGTCCAAAGGGCTAATGGGGCACTTGAATCTGAACTTCCAAAACCCAGAGACCAGAAGCACTAGATGGTGCCCAGCCACCACTGAGGGCCACTGCTGAAGGGATCACAGGAGAAGATCCTGGACAAGGTGGAGGAGGATGTGAAATAAAACTCAAAAACATAAAAAACTCCAGGCCTGCTGGTTCATCAGAGATTGGTGGAAACTCCCAAGACTATGACCTTTAATAACCCCTCAAACTTGGAGAAGACTCACTCGCCTTCCCTGTGGCTCAGCTTTTAGTCAAACAATAGACAGGTCTAGACAGTGACGACTACCACCACCAAAGAGGCACTTGCTCCCTGGAGCAGGCAACCCTTTAAGGTCTGAAGAGCAGCATGGACAAAGCCCAGAAGACAAGAAGCGAGAGAAGGATTGATGGAAATGAGATACACAGGGAAGAAGTGGGAAAGGTGTGACTACATGGTGGTGGTAGCGGTTGTTCAGAGTCATCAGGTCAACTATCACTCACAGCAGCCAGAGTAACAACAAAATCTGATTCTCTTGCTACCCTGAGCCGTCCTTACAATCTCTCATGCACAAGCTCACTGTGGTAGTGACTGCATCAATCCATCTCATCAAGGATCTTCCTCTCTCTCCCTTACCGTCTGCTTTTCCCAGCATGACCTCCCTCTCCAAGGACTGGTTCTTTTCTAAAATATGCCCAAAGTAAGTGAGATGAAGTCTCACCATCCTTGCCTCTAAAGAACACATTGATTGTACAGATCAAGACAGATTGTCCTTCAAGACAGACCTTGTTGGTTCATTTGGCAGTCCATGTGATATTCAATTCTCATCACCAACCTCACAATTCCAAGGCACTGATTCTTCTTCAAGCTTCTTAATTCATGGTCTGACTTTCAGAGGCAGAGGAACCACTTGAAAATGCCATGCTTGCTTGGACCAGGCACACCTTAATCTTTAAACTGACATCCTTGCTCTCTAGACCTCTGGAGATGTCACTGACAGCAGATTTCCCCAATGCAACCGTCTTTTGATTTCTTGGCTGCTGAGTACATGGGTGTTACTGCAACTAATTCTAAAACAAAATGTGTATGAATGGTTGAATTGTAAAACCAATGAGTTTTGTAAACTTGTGCTCAAATCACAACAACAACAAAAATGAAAAAGAAAACAAGCAGTTATACCAGAAAGAAATTACCATTACATGCAAACTGGGTTACCGAGAACTTGAACTCTACTGCAGTTCCACAGACAGCTCATCTACATATTCAGGGGACAGTGTAAAAACTAGCCTTAGTCATGATCAGTCAGCTGTGTGCTGTGAGTCTTGCAGAACTCTGAAAGGTCAATGCCAGCTCAGCTCTTTAGTGTCTGTAAGACACTGAGTGAGCCACTTCCCCTCTGAGTGTGGGCTGCTCACCATGAGACGGGGCTGGCTCTGCCCACCCCCAGGCTCTTCTGAGAAGGGAGGGAGGCCGAGTGCATGGGCGCCGACCCCACAGGGCCGTGCTGCACTGTCCTTGCTCACGCCGCCGCACTGCACACCTTTTTTTGCAGGCACAGGATACAAGGCATGGGCTCCTCACACTCGCCCACACCATCAGCAGCAAAGCCAATCATCATCTTCACCTCATCTTCACCTCACTGCTGTGGTGGCCTACTGGTAAGGAGCTGCGCTGCAATCCCAAAGGCACACGGTTCGAATTCACTAGCTGCTCTGAAGGGGGGAAATGGGCAATCTCCTCTGGTGCAATTTACTGCCTCTGAAATCCAGCTTGAAGTTCGGCTCTGGGATGGCTACAACTCAGTGGTCCACAACAATGTGTCATTAACAATGGGTCTATTTTAAAGGTAGCCCCCATTCCAGATGTTTAACACACTAACTACGAAGAGTCAAGGGCACTCTGGTGGCCTACTGGAAAGGAGGTGTGCTGTCAACCCAAAGGCACACAGTTCAAATCCACAAGCTGGCCCACGGGGAGAAAAATGGGCAATCTCCTTCCAGGTGATTTATTGCCTCTGAAAACCCAGTGGAGGGTCAGATGTGAGTCGATTCTGACTTGATGGCCACGTAACACCAGCAGCAGCAGCCAAAGGCCTCTGTGGCTTAGTGGTAAGGAGCCGCCCTGCCCACTGAAAGGTGAGCAGTTCAGATCCACCCACTGCTCCATGTGGGAAAGATGGACAGTGTCCTCCTGGGCTATTTATAGTCTCTTGAAGCCCACTGGAGGGTCAGGTGCTGGATGGCAATCAACCACCACAACAAAACAGTCAAGTAATTTATTTCAAACAGGAAGGAAAGACATTTACCCTGGAGGTTACGGTACAGTTACAATGGTTGGGCCTGGTCTCCGCCATATGCAAATTCATCACTGTCCGGTGGAGCTGACCCTCTGCTGAATCTCCCGGGCTGTAAATCACCATTGGGGGGGGAGCACCCACCTTTCTCCTGAGCAACCACTAGAGGGAAAGCAGAACACGGAATATACACTAAGGAACAACTGCTTTCACACGCAGGTAGGGCTGCGGCTCCTCAGAGAAGGAAAACAAGCAAGGGGGTCCTGGCAGGGGCCCGATGCCCAACCCCAAGAGGCCTTCTGGAGACGGGGCCCAAACAGAGCAGCTGGTCTTCCTGAGGGTTGGGGTTCAGGGGAGGTGGGGTACCTGGAAGCTATAAAAATAAATCTACAAGAGAGCTCTGGTGGCCTAGTGGCAAGAGGCTGCACTGCAATTGCAGATGTACATGGTTCAAATCCACCAGATGCTCTGCTGGAAAAAGAGGGGCAATCTCCTCTTGTGCCAGTCAGATTTGATTTGATCACACACACACACACACACACACACACACACACACACACACTAATAAAGTTAAAAAAGAAATCTACAAAACAGAGACGCTCAGTGAAGGAAGCAGCTCAACAGCGCCATAGACCGTAGGTGCTAGGCCATCTGCACAATCACTGGGATGCATCTCGGTCCTCTAGCGCTGTGATAACGAGGCATTCCACACATGAATGGCTTCCACAAGCAGAAATCTGTTCTCTTACGATTCAGAAGTCCAGAACCAGGCTGCTGGCTGCAGGGGAAGGCCCTCTGTCCCACCAGTCGTAGAGGAAAGGAGACCTCCGTGTGCCCAGGCCTCCCCCACGATGGGGGAGCCTCATCGCGGGCTCTCTGGTCCCAGTTAAAGCGCTCTACTCCTCCTGAGTATTTCTGAGTTGCACCCCTCACCTCAGCTCTCAGTTCAAATCCCTCAGCTCGGGAGAGAGATGTGCGGTCTCCTCCCGTCACGATTCACAGCCTCAGAAACCCGAGGGCGGGCGGGTCGCTCTGAACCGGAGCCAGCTCGGGAGCAGGGGGTTTCATTCCAGTGAGACCCATCTTCTCTAAATCTCTTGCAAGTGCTGCTCGCTGGTAATACTGTGAACTTGGAAAGTCCTAGCCAATTGCCATGGAATCAGAATCGACTCCCAGCCGACCCTCGGGCAGGTCATCAGAGGCTGTAAATCACATGGGAGGATACTGCCCCTCTTTCTCCCTCAAGCGGCTGGTGGATTTGAACAGCCCGCCTTTGGGCTGGCAGTGCAATTCCTTAGCCAGTAGGCCTCCAGGACTTGTTGAATTTGAAGACGACTTTAAAAATGGAAAGCAGCCTTAATTAAACTGGTTTCTAAAATGAAAGGGGGAGGGAAGAAAGAGAGAGAAAGAAAAAGACAAGCCAACTCTCTCCTGGAACTATTTCAGCCACCTCCCCCCAAGTATCTCAAGCACCCCACATTTTCACAGCTGCTGCGTCTGAGCTACAGGGCCAGGTGGCAGTGTCTCCCGCCTGGGCCACCTCCAGGATCAGGAACAAACGCCCTGACTTGTTCCACGCAGTGCTGATGTGCAATCAGCCCGAGTGAGGGCCTGGCCAGTAGGTGTTGAGCTAGGCTTTTCTCTCCTCAGCGTCCTACCTCTCTGGGCAGCCGTGTCCCAGGAAACCCGCGTTTTCTGCCGTGGACAATACCTGGCCCTGATTTGACTTCCACTGGCCACATTCCGGGTGACACTGTCGTCTCGATGGAAAAATGCAACTAGCTGTGCTTGGTCAAGGGTTTACGTCTGCTGTGTGCAAGCTGTTAAGGGCCCTGTAACTCTTTGCTTGGCTCGGTGCGTGCACTAAGGCACGGAAGACAGATGCGGGCTCTGGTGGGGCCCCAGCCTCCTCGTCTCTGGAGTGGCTGCCGGCTCCTGGCTGAAGAAGGTTCTATAGAAGAGACTGGGAGGCGGGAATCTCGCTCATCAGTGCCTGTCCATCAAGCACTTGTCTGGGGGAAGGCCTCCCCTGTGCTGTAACAGAAACAAACACTTCCAAACAAAAGCAGAGGCCAAAGGGGGGAACACAGATTGCAGCTGGTTCCCATGCTAAGATTCCTCCCTCTGCAAACACGGCCCACAGTGCTCGATTTCCTAGCATCTCACCCCACTCTCTGGGTCAGGCATGTTCACAGATTTTAACATTACATTTTAAAGAATCAAACATCCCCAGTAAAACTATTCCTAAATCATAAAGTAGATTGGAAAACTGGTTCTTTGAACATGATAAAAAATTAATCCTCAAATGTTTTGTTTGGCTTGTATTATTTTTTTTTAGTAGTCTTGTATAAGGGACCTAAATGTTTAATAGGCAGCTCTGTCATTCACATCTATGTACGTTTCTACGAGAATCACTCGGAATTTTATTAAGAAGTTGGGAGCTGGTTATTTCTGTCTTTCCAATATGTCCTTCTTTTATAATGCTTTTGCTTTCAAAGCCCGTCTTGCTTTGAAAGTCTTTCTCTTGCCTTAATCGCAAATGCCAAATATAATTTATGCATTATCTCCGGGTACATGTTCTTTGAAATCATGCTAAATAGATTTGAAGGCAACTTAAGAAAATGTTTAAGAAGTCAACATGAAAAGCCAGCCAAAACTGAAAAGACAGAAAAGACGATCAAGTGGAAACAGAGAGGGGAAACTTTCTACTCACGAAGGGAAAAAAATCCCATGAATCTCAAGTACACACACTAGCACACACATACACACATATGCACGCCTCATCCAACAACCCAATTCATTGCTTCCAGTCAGAGCCAACTCATTGCTGATCTTACAGCAGGTTTTCAGAGGCTGTGACTTGCACAGGAGGTGTTTGCTCAAATCTTTCTCCCTCAGAGAAGAGGATGGATTTGAACCAGCTGTCTTCAGGTGAGCAGCCCAGCTACCTCCCTAGAGACTCCACCAACAGACTGCCCTAAACACACCAGACTAGACACCAAAAAAAAGAACTCAGTAAGACAGAAGGATGCATCAGTAGATAGAAACCCATTCTATTTCTCTATCCTAGCAACGAACAGCCAAAGTTGAAATCACGAAAATAGCTCCATTTGCGGTGGGATCAAGATTGAAATCCCAGCAGTACATTTAAAGAGCAATGCGAGACTGAAAACGTCATTGAGTGGAATGTCTAATTTTCTGAATGAATGAAGAGGCATTTCATCGTCACGAATTAGAAGCCATAATATCATCTGGGTAGAAAGTCTCCTCAAATTGATGTAAGGCGCAACACAATCCTACCACAAATTGAGCAGGCTGTTTTGCAGAAATTGAAAAACCAATCTTGAAAGTAATAAAGAAAATGCAAAGGGGGGGGGGAAAGAGTCAGGAACTATCTTGAAAAAGGAGAACAGAGTGGGAGAACTTTTACTTCCCAGTTTCAAATGCTACAAACCTACAGTAAGAAGTGTGGTGCTTGCCTAAGGATAGACATATATATATATTTGTGGAACAGAATTCAGACTCCAGAAATAAATTCTTCCTATTTCGGTCAATTACTTTGCAACAAAAATGTCAGAAGAGTCTAGTGGGGAAAAAACAGCCTTTCCAGCAAACAGACCTGATTCAACTGGATAATACTGTGCATAAAAAGATTCATTTAAACCCTCACCTCACACCACACACACAAATGAACTCAAAGTTGATAAAAAACTAAGTGAGAAATTAAAAGGATAAAGTGTCCAGAATAACATCTCTGTGGATCCCAGGCAGGAAAAAGTTCCTTTGATAGAACACCAACATATTTCTAAATCATGTCTAATAAGCGAGGGCCTGGTGGCACCGAGTGCAGCAAGCTGGGCTGGTAACCTGAAGGTGGGACATGTCTGTTGGTTCAAATCCCCCAGCCGCTCTGCAGAAGAACCAGGCGTGTTCTTCTCCCACGTCAACTTACAAACCAGACAAGTCAAAATTAACTCAATGGTGGTGGATGAGTGATTTGAGATGAATGAGCGAGAAGGCAAACATGCCAATGTTTAAAGTGGGCGAACTATTTGAATACATATTTCATACACACGAGAAGATGCACAAATCAGGACTCATTAGAGAAAGAGAGAAAGAAGGCATCAGGAACCACAACCTGAGTAAGAACGGCTAGTGCCAAGGAGGCAGAGGGCAAGCGCCGAAGTGAGCGTGGAATCTGGAGCGGTCTCAAATAGCTGGCAGGGAAGTAAAATAACACAGTTGCTTGGAAAACAGAAGAGGTTAAACAATAACTTACAAGACAACCCTGACAACTCTGCCCTGAAGAATCGACCCAACAGAACGCAAGCGTATGTCTGCCCTTGTATGCAGGTCCAGAGCAGTATTCATTTATGATGGCCAGAGATGGACACGGTCCCACAGCCACCAACCAATGCACACACAGTAAAATCCAGTCTATTCAGATGATGGAGTATCACTTAACCATCAACAAGAAAACACTGGTAAAATACTGCAACACGGATGAGCCTCAAAAAGCTTTATACTAAATGAAAGTCACCAGATGCAAAAGGGAACATATTGGATGAGTCCATGGACATGCCCTGTCCAGAAAAGGACAGACTGACAGGGAGAAAAGTGGATCAGCGGGGGGCCGGGGGCCAAGACGCTGCAGTGGTATAGGCTGAACCACAGAGGTCCACACGCCCTGCTAACAAAGGGCTGCTTGGCTCCAGCGGTTCAAATCCACTGGTGACAGAAATATGGTGTTGTCTTCTCTCAGTAAGATTTACAGCCTCTTCCTGTTAAAATTTACAGTCCTTTCTGATGGAGGCCAAAGCCAGGGATCAGGCACCAGGTATTCTGGTGGCTTAGTGTTAAAAAGCTGCATTAGCAACCCAAAGGGTGTTGTGTTGTGTTGTGTTGTGTTGTGTACCATCGAGTCACACTGACCCATAGCTGACACTCCAGCAGGTTTTCAGAGGAGGAGATTGTCCATCCTTCTCCCACAGAGCAGGGGGTAGATTTGAACTGCGAGCCTTTGGGATTGCAGATTGCAGTGCAGTTTCTTACCACTAGGCCACCAGAATGCCCTTTGTGTACCACGGAGTCAGAAATGACCTACAGCTCTCCCTCTGGTGGGTTTTCAGAGGCAGTTAAATCGCACAGGAGAAGATTACCCATCCTTCTCCCACAGAGCAGCTGGTGGCCTCAAACACTGTGCCTTTGGCATTGTAGTGCAGCTTCTTGCCACTAAGCCACCAGAGCTCCTTAACTCAAAGGGCGTTCTAATCTACCAGATGCTTCTTGGTAGACAGATGGGTAATCTCCTCCAGTATAATTAACTGCCTCTGAAAAAACCACTCTTATTCAGGAGTATCAGCTCCGGGTCGGTTCTGACTCAATGAGACACAATTGAGGTAGGGTCCCTATAACTTGGAATCAACTCAATGGAACTAGTTTGGTTTTGCATATGAGGGACCAGGGAGGAGAACAGAGGATTGACAGAAATGGCAGCACAGGTCTTCTGGGCCATGAACATTTCCTAACACTGCGTGGTGACGATGGTTGCCCAACGTTGTAAATTCACAAGGAATCACTGAATTTATAATGGGCAGATTTTACGACATGTAAATTACACTTCAACGGAGTGGGTTTTAAAAAGTGAGAGTTGCTGGTTTTAACCAAAAATCAAGTTTCACACATTGACTTTACTTCACGCAAATTTAAGAAAAAGAAATTGATATTCAAACGCTAGATTAGGCTCTGAAGTGAATGTTATAAAATGCAAAATGTCTTCCGTGGCCGTATGTGCTGTGATGTTGCGTGAACTGTGACGTCCTTTATCCATGAGTTTAGCATCTGCCTCCTTCACGTGTTTATGCGTTGTGTGTTTATCTGGAGTCTCTTATCATTTGAAACATAATTAAGACAAGATAAGTTGTTTGTCAAGAGACACAGATGTCACTTAACTAACGCCGCCGTGTGCCTTAATTTGTAAGTGACGAAATTATCATTTCAATGTATTCTGTAGTAGGAAAACAGCAAAGAGGCTTAACCTTAACTGAGGAAGTAACCTCACTGTCTAGTCAAGAACCAGGAAGTGTGGTGACTTAATGGTAGAGTTGCACTACTAATCTAAGGGTCCAAGTTCAAGTCTGCCAGCCACTTCAAGGGAGATAAGTAATCTCTTTCCATGCCATGTCAACTATGAGTCGGGTCTGACTCAACAGTGCATAACAACAACTCAATAACAAGCTGTAGTTGTTGTTGCTGTTGTTATGTGCCATCGAGTCACCTGTGACTCACAGCGACCCTATGTGCAACAGCTCTGAAGCCTGCCCTGTCCTGAGCTAGTCTCACTGACTCCAACACACCTATTCCCATTACCCCAGTTACTGTATCAATCCATCAGATCCAGGGTCGTCCCAAGCATGATGTCCTTCTCCGAGGACTCGTCCCTCTTGGCCACTCGCCCAAAGTATGTGAGACAGAGCTTCAAAATCCTTGTCTCTAAGGAGTAGCTTGGTTTCACCATCTCCAAGACAGACATGTTTATTCTCGGTCCACGGTATGTTCAATATTCTTCTCCAATGCCACAACTCAAAGGCATGGA
Source organism: Elephantulus edwardii (assembly GCF_000299155.1). Classification (NCBI taxonomy): domain Eukaryota; kingdom Metazoa; phylum Chordata; class Mammalia; order Macroscelidea; family Macroscelididae; genus Elephantulus; species Elephantulus edwardii. Next base: position 8,415,654 of record NW_006399839.1, on the reverse strand, counting down.
TTCAGCTTCTGTCATCCTTAGTCACTGTCCAGCTCTCTGATGCATAGCAAGTAACTGTGAAGACTATGACCTGGATCAGGTGCACCTTTGTCTATAACATCGTTGCTCTTAAGCACTCTAGAGAGAGAGGTCCCTGATAGTAGATTTTCCCAGTACAATTCATCTGTTGATTTCCTGATTACTAGTACCAAAACGATCTCTTCCCCATTTATCATGGTGCTGCCAAATGGCCCAGTGGTGAGAATCTTTGTTTTCTTGACGTTGAGCTTCAATTCCTATTGAAGACTACAACTGCTGACCTTCTACAGCAGACACTTCAGGTCCTCTTCAGTTTTGACAAGCAAGGTTGTATCATCTGCACATTTTGATGTTGTTGTTGATGAGTCTTCTTCCAAACCCTGATGCCACACACCTCCTCATAAAGTCCAGCCTCCTGAATGATCTATTCCGCATATAGACTGAAAAGATATGGAGACAGGACACATCCTTGATGCATTCCTTTCTTGAATTTGAACATGCAGTGCTTCCTTGCTCCGTTCTGATGACAGCTAAGGATAGGTTTCGCATGAGCATAATCAGGTTTTCTGAGATTCCCATTCTTCTCAAAGTGAACCAAAATTTGTTGTGATCCACACAGTTAAATGCATTTGCATAGTCAATGAAGCACAGACAGGCATTCCTCTGGTACTCTCTGCTTTCAGCCAAGATCCATCTGACACTGGCGATAATGTCTCTAGTATCATGACCTCTCCTAAATCCAGCTACTGTTCCAGTAGCTGTTTGGATAATCTTCAGCAGACTTGTATGTGATATTAGTGATACTGTTCAACAATTTTTAGACTTTAGAAATTTCAATCAGAAAAGCTGGGCGGGAGGAAGGTCACAGTCTGCCAGCTACATCTTTTTAAAATTTGTTTTATGTGTTAAGAATATGTACAGTAAAACACACAGCTATTCAATTGTTTTTTACCCATACAACTCAGAGACAAAGGTTACATGCTTTTGAGTTGTGCAACCATTCTCAGCCTCCTTTTCTGAACTAACTTAATTTCTAATTTCATTAACTTTCATTCCTCCTCTAGTAACATCAACTGTCCCCTTGGGTTCCCATCTCATCATTCAAGTTGCTCTTGCCAGTTTGATCCCATATAGAAATATCCTGAAAGAACATAATCCTCGAAACACAGAGCTGGACAGTGACTCAGGATGACAGAAGAAGAATCGATGCCTTTGAGCTGCGGTGCTGGCGAAGAGTACTGAACACACCATGGACTGCCACGAAAACAAACAGGTCTGTACTGGAGAAGGTGAAACCGAGCTGCTCCTTGGAGGCTAGGATTTTGAAGCTCCATCTCACATACTTTGGGCATGCTGCCAGGAGGGACCAGTCCTTGGAGAAGGATGTCATGCTTGGAAGTGCAGGGGGTCAGCACAGGACAGGAGGACCCTGGATGAGATGGACTGACACAGTGACTGTGGCAATGGGGTCAGATATGTCAGAGACAGTGAGGATGGCTCAAAAAAGGGCAAAGTTAAGAACCACTATTCATAGGGTCGCAGTGAGATGTAGCTGACAGCACACAACAAACTGAGTTTAAGAAGCCTTCACAGGATATTTTTGGTTTAAGGTTTAAAATATGATCTTAGAACAACAGTGTCTTAGCTCCGGGAAGTCTGGATTCCAGTGAGATTCTGGAATTCTGTTCTTTTCCCCCTTTGATGAGGATTTTTCCCATTGGATCAAAATGTCCAGTAATGCTAGCTGGGCACCATCTAGTTCTGCTGGTCTCATGGTGAAGGAGGCGACTGCTCACTGAGGCACCAGCCACACATTCCATCTCCTCCTCCTTTTCCTGATTTCTCTTCTCCATCTGTGGCTCCCAAGAAGTAGACTATAAACTTATCCAGAAAAAATAGGTCTCCTGATCTCCTGACTGCTGGTTCCTAGGGTGTTCACCAGGGATCCAAGGAAGATGAAATAATTGACAACTTCAATCCTTCTCCACTGATCATGATTTTGCCTATTGGTCCAGTGGTAAGAATTTCTGTTTTCTTAAAAGCATTAGCCTTAGTTCAAAGAAGTTAGTTGCAAAAGACCACCTCTTCCATGGCTCCATCCACGTGAAATGTCCAGGAGAAGCCAATGCAGAGAGATAGAAAGTGGGCTGCGGTATTTTTATGCACACACCTTTGAGGTTCATTTGCCAACCACTCCCTAGTCCTGGGACATATTTTTGTAAATACACTAATGTTAATTTTTATAGCAACATATAAAATAAACTGGCAAACTGGTACTTAGGAAAATACCTAAGGAGGAGCAGTTGGCAAACAAACAAGAAATGTTATTTGAGTAAAAAGTGCAGACTGATTGTCTAAAAATACAGGCCTGGTTTCCAGGGGTTAGGGGACTCAGGGGATAAAAAAGGACATTTAAATAAGCACAGGATTTTCATTCACTGTGCTGAAAACCCTGATCTAAAATCAGGTTGTGATGAGGTTATGCAACTCTGAATACACTAAAAGCCACTCAACTTCCAATGTGCAGATGTTATGGTAGATATATTATGTGTTGTGAAGTGCCGTTGAGTTGTAGACGACTCGTAGTGACCTTATGAACAAAGAAACCTGAACACTTGTGTGACTTTTCATCGTTTCTCTAAGTTCACAGAGTTTTCAGAGGCAAGCCGTTTCGGAAATGGATGCCACTCCTGCTTCCAAGCTTGTTTTAATCGGGGAGTCCAACCAAGCACTGTCCACCATGGGTAACCGTTATCGCATTTGACACATCAGTGTCACAGTGTTTAGCATCACAACAACCACGAGTTACCTCTGTACAGCAAATGGACAGACCAGTGCTATACCACTTAGAAGAATGTTTGACCAAAAAATTAAAACCAGGCCTGAGGGCCACAGTTTAAAATCACCCACCTCTGGCTTGGTATCATAACTTTCTATTCACGAGGTCCGCAGAGCTCTCCCTGTGACTCACAGCGATGCTGTGAACAACAGATCTAACCCTTGCCCCATCCTACAGCATCCCCACAATCCGAGACACGCTTGAGCCCACTGCTACAGTCACCATATCAATCCATTGTCTTGAGGGTCTTTTTTTCTTCTCTGACTTTCCACTTCTCTCAGCATGATGATGTCATTTCCCAAGAACTGGACCCTTAACTATTTAGTGTCGTCGAGTTGTAGCCGACTCAAAGAAACCTTCTGAACAAAAGACCTGGACACCTGTATAACTTTTTTTTAATAAGTAGTCCTATGTTATAGGAATAACTTTTTTCACTTTCATAAAGAAATCCTTCTTTTTTCCTTGCCTTAATATTCTTTCTTCTTTGGTTCTCTTACCAAAGTTTTCTTCTCTCTCTCTCTCTCTCTCTCTCTCTCTCTCTCTGACTAAAGCAAACAGAGGTCCTCTTTTGTCATATCAGTGAGGGGACATCAGAGTAGAATGGGACCCAAACCTAGTCATCTCTGAGCATAGAAGCTGAGACACACGTAGCAGGAAGGCAGTCCATGAAGACGAAGACAGACAGGCAAAACAGACCCACTCACGGGTCCCAGGACACCCAGGATGAACGCAGCTGCTGAAGCTGAGGAGACTAGAAGGCCTCACCCCAGAGCTGTGCCCTGTATTTGAACTCCCAACCACCTGAACTGAGAACACAAGCTCCTGCCTTTAGAGCTGCCCACTGTGTTCCTCCTTTTGTTACTCCACCACTTTGCACTCTGTAACGCGAGAACACTGGGCAGCCTGAGTAGAGACGTGGATTGAATCTTTCCCCCCACTTTTTTATTTTATACTGGTTTGCATACAAAATTCATATACAGTGTGTGTTATAGACTCTTTTAAACGCACTTTATTCCATCATCGAAGATCTGACAGAAAGAAGGTGGTAGTATGAACATATCGCCTGCTTTCTCTCATCTGAAGACCAAGGAGGCCCTTTAGGGGGATGTGCAGAGGAAGGAAGGAATGGGAGGCAGGGCGGGAGAGTCCAGGAGGGAAGCAGCCAGGCATCTCATCAGGCTGTTTGTTCTCTGCTCTCTTACCTAGGATGTCTGTCAGAACTTTCGGGTTTGATGTAGGCTTCTTTGCTGATGGTGAAATCTTCAAGTAATTTTCTCAGGGGTTTTTTTTTTTTATGTCAAGGTTTTTATGTCAAGGATTGCAAATCCTTAGTTCCTAGAATAATCGCCTCACAGCTAGCTAACTAACCAATCAGGTTAAAAGGTTCTTATATTGGCAGCTTTTACTATCACCTGAAACTTAGACACTGTGAGTCATCAGGTTCAAAAGACGTTACATAGGCGACTTGTACTGTCGTACTAAATTTGGACAGCTATGAGCAAATCGGGAGCTCTGGTGGCAATCCTGAGGGCACGTGGTTCAAGGCCATCAGCTGCTCTGTGGGAGAAGGATGGTCAGTCTCCTCCCGTGCGATTACTAACTCTGAAAACCCGCCAGAGGGTCAGAGCTATGGGTCGGTTCCGACTCAACGGTACACGACAACCACATGAGCAATCAGGTAAAAGAACCTTACACAGGTCAAAAGACCTTTTATGTCTTTTGGATCCTTTTAGGACTGCAGCATAGCTTCTTGCCACCCATAGGCAACATTTACTATTGCTCTAAACTTATAAACTATCATCTGAGTTCATGCCACCATCAATCCAATAATTAAATAAGATACTTGAACAAAAGGGATGCCATTTTTCTACAAAACGTCTCCAGTTCTTCCTCGGTCCCCCTCCGCCTTCTATTTTCCATTCACAGTGTTCTCTCTGGAGACACTGGGAATCACGATGGTAGAGAAGGAGAAATGGAACCCAGAGCCAGCCACCTCGGCTCTCCTGTCTGCAGGGAAGGGAGAACCCAGCCTCACCCCAAACACTCAGTCCCCACCAGATCTACCAGCCTACACCTCTTCATCGTGGCAACAGAATTACCTCCAGAAATAGAGTTCCAGGGAACGCGAAGCAGACCTTAATTTCTAAGGATGTTAATCATTTCCTCCAGCAATAAAATCATGTCAAAGTGAAGATGCATTACATCCTTCCTTGGGGAAACCATCTGAGTAATCACGGGAAGAGAGCAAAGTGTCAAGAAAGGAGACGCAAAAAAAAAAAAGGAGACACACAAATCCAAGTTTTTTATAAATGTACAATAAAATCTCAATTAAAAAAAGAAAAAGAAAGGAGATGCATGTCCAATTTTCTTACACTTGTCATGTAAAAGCCCACCCATCTGTCCCTGCCTGGTGGAGAGACTGACCACATGGAGAGATGGCCACCAAATCAAGCCCACCGCTGCTCGGAGTACAATCTTGTTGAGAGAATTTCCAGAGGTTGTCTGTTTTATGGGAATACAAAAGAAATAAAGGTCTTACTGAAGCCTGCTGATGGGCCTTCTAAACAAACTCCCAACTCCAAGCAGATGGGCACCTAACAGCTCAGTTCCCCTGGTGTTCTGAGGAAGCCCCAGCACTCCTCCCAAGAGTCCCCTTATGTTCACTGCTGGGTAAGTACAGAGACCCCATGGCACAGTGGTGAAGCAGTCAGTTGTACCCAACAGGTCAGCGGTTCTAACCCAGCAGTGGCTACATGGGAGAAAATGCTTATGATTAATGTCATGAAGATTACAACCTAAGAAACGTCTTTTAAAATAAAATACAGCAACACAACCACCCACAAGTTCATTGCCACCAAGTCGGTTCCAACTAATAGTGATCATCTACTGAGTTTCCAAGGCTGTTGGTGAGTCAGCGTGGTGAAGGACGGGCGATCTCCTCCCGTGTGGTTTACGGCTTCTGAAAGCCCGCTGGGTAAGTGATGGGTGGGTTCAGACCCTCAGGTACAGAACAGGAATAGCACAGTGATTGTGAGGGGGCCCTGAGCACACGCAGAGACGGTGGGGATGAAGCAGGCTCGGGCTGACTGCCACACACAGACAGGTGCAGTATGAATCTGGGCCACACTGACGGCACCTAACAACAACAACAACTTCATGGAAGGAGACTGTTCATCTTTTTCCAGCAAAGCATCTGCTGGATTCGCGCTTCTGACCTTGTGGTCAGCTGCCCAGCACATAAGGCCCTCTGCCAGTTCTCAGGGTCCCCAAAAGGCAGTTCTCTGTCACATGGGGTCATGAGGAGTTGAAAGGGACTCAACCGCACCTGACGACCACAGAGAACATCTGCCTAGACAAGACAAGCACTGGGCGAACCAGCTGGGTACTGGGAACAGCCAGGTCAGGTCCCCTCCCTGGCCATACAGGCACCCACCTAGATGGACGTTAAAAGGAGAGAAGCCCACTGGGTGTGTCAAAAGGAGAGATTCCGAATGGATCACAGGAGTAAGACCAGCTGATGTGGTTTTGATCATCACGGACCACGAGCAGAACCCACAAGTGTGTGAATACTGACATGATTAAGCAATCCAGCCCCGCCCCTTGGACCGAGACAGCCAATCGGAGGAGGTTCTTAAGGCTCGTGCTCAAGGCCTAGGAGCACAGGAGCCAATGAGTAGCGGCAAAGCTGGGGACCTCATCCCAGGGCGGTGTGCTGATGGCCACTGTTACAGGGGCAAATATAAAGAGTTTTGGGGTGCAGAATCTCTTTGACTCTGGTAACCCTTTCAATGGCGTGAAAATGGAGCCAGACACATCTGTTTTCCACGTGTTGATTCACAAGCTGTGTGATAGGGACGCACACCATCGCTGAGTGTCTGCATGGTGCCATGGCCTTTCCCTCTGCTCAGCCCTGAGTATCACACTTAAATAAGCTCAGGCCTGTCGATGTGAGGTGCTGTCCATGAGTCATGGATCTGAGTCCTGCCCTGCCCTGCGCCATCCTCAACATCTCTGATACATAGACTTGAGTTCGCTTTCACAGTGACTGTGTCCACCCGCCGCGTCGACGGTGGCAGGCAGCACGTGTTCCCCTCGGACAGGACAGCTCTTGGAGGGATGGCATGGCGGAGGGGTGAGCGGCACTTACCAATCTTCTGGTGGAAAATCTTGTCGAAGGTGATTTCCTTCCTCTCCTCGAGGTACTTCTGCATCACACTGCGGATACTGGAAGACAAAAAGGACCCGTTTCTCTCTGGATGTTACATTTGACAACACAGCCTACGTCACATGGGGAGAATTTTTCTCTAGGGTGAAAAGCAGCTGGTGAAACCCAGTCACCATGTTGCTTCATGACCAGCCCCTACTGGTGAGCGCAGGACAGTCCCTGCACACCTTTCAAGGGCTGATTTTCCAGAAACCAGACTGCCAGGCCTTTCTTCCACGGCACCTCCACATGGACTCAAATCTGCCAACCCTGCAGTCAGCAGCCAGGCGTTTGCACTGCCTGGGGACACCATGAAAACAGCAGAATGTCTTCACTCAAGGACACAGTAAGACCTGAGTGAGGCGGAAACCCGTCAGAGAAGGAACACTCTTTAAATACCTTCCTGAATGGAGAGTTCTAGAAAAGAGGTTAAGAATGCAGGCAGTTAAAGGCTGAACATTTGGGAAATCAACCAAAATGATGCAGTCCTGCAGAGAACTTGATGTGGGGTCTCTGTGATTTTTTTTTTAATTGGGTTGTTTGTTTGTTTTTCTCTTATTGAGATTCGAGTCACAATAGGACAGTAAACAACAAATACTTGTGGAGGACAAGCAGAGACTGGGACCCTCGTGCACCACTGGTGGGAATACAAAAATCCTCCAACCCTATGGAAAGCAGTGTGGTGCTTCCTTAGAAAGCTGGAAATAGAAATACTATTTGATCCAGCATCACACTATTATGTATATATGTTGTTGTTATGTACTGTCAAGTCAGAATTGACTCATAGATAATCCTCCAATGGGTTTTCGGAGGCAGTTAATCCCCATCCTTCTCCTGCACGGCAGCTGGTGGACTCACACACGGCTTTATGTCAGCAATGCAGTCCCTTATCACTAGGCTCTATATCGCAAAGAAATCAGAGCTGTGACACAGAGATATATATGCCCCATCCATATATATTGCAACATTATTTACAACAGAAAAGATAAGGAAACAACTGATGTTTCCATTAACAGAAGAACTGCTAAAGACACTACGGTACATTCACACAGTGGAGTACGATACAACACTGTAGAGGGATCAAGAGTTCCTGAGACACTGCCAAACTTGGATGAATCCGGAGATGATGATGACTGACGCAGCTGCTATTGTTGTTTGGTTCCATCGAAACTGACTACACCTCACGGAGACCCGATGAACCACAGATCTGAGCCTTGTCCCATTCTCTTAACATCCTCGTGATCCCCGCCATGCACAAGCCCATCGTGGTAGTCACTGTGTCGATTCATAAATGACATAAGTCAGTCACAAAAGGATATACAGTATCAGGCCTCTGACAGCTGTTACAAAAAGCTAAAGAAAGGGTTGCTGCTGTCTGCCTTCAAGTTGGGACTGACCCACAGCTAACACTCTGGCAGGCTTTCAAAGGCAGTTAATTACATGGGAGGAAACTGTCCATCCTTCTCCTGTGGAGCAGCCGGTGGATTTGAACCACATGTGTTTAGGACTGCAGCACAGTTTCTTACCACTAAGACACCAGAGAAAGGATTACACACAGGTAGAATGATTCTTAGATGGTGTCACGGTTTCAGGGAGGCATTTCTCTGTAACACCCAGGACTGCAGGAAATTAACCGAGCAGAGAGAAAAGCAGGAGACACTGTGGTCCACTATCAGCCTTGCTCTGCAACTTTGGGTCAATCTCACATGTTGGAAACCTGACTGTGGAAATGAACTTCAGGGACTAAGGAAGGAGGATTTCCACATGCAGAAAAATCAATCTGGATCCAAGCTGCAAAACCACACACAGAAACAAATACAAAACAACTAAAGACTTGGATGTGTAAACTACACACACACACGTTTCTTCAAAGACTAATCAGGACCAATGCTTTCAACAACTGATTATTGAATGTAGGAATGAAAGTATAAACTGTGAAAGACAAGTACCCGGGACCTCATAGAAAGAAAACAACTTGTTGATCCTCGGAAGACTTCACCCAAAAAAAAGTGAAGAGATATGCTACTGACTAGAAGATCCTAAGAAATAATACACCTGACAAGAACCCAATAATTGACACAGATATAAAAGGTCAAGAGCTCAAAAAGTAAAATAATCCAATTATTGGTTAAAATGACCAAAAGACTTAAGAAGGCATTTTATCAGAGAGACTTTTAATTGTTGTTGTTGTTGTGTGTACCATAGAGTAGGAACTGACCCACAGCTGACCCTCCAACAGTTAATTTTCAGAGGCAGTTAATTTTACAGGAGGTAGGAGACTGCCCATCCTTCTCCCACAGAGTGGCTGGTGGCCTTAAACCGCGCGCCTTCGGGACTGTAGTGCAGCTTCTTGCCACTAGGCTACCAGGGCTTCCTGGACTTTTAAATGGACACCAAATACATTTTAAATAAAAGAAAAAGAGTATGGAAAACAATGTATATGAATGAACTATGCAAGAAAACTAGTATAAAATTTAAAGAGAGAGAGAGAGAGAGGAGGGGAAGAGGGGAAGGGGGACCAGGAGGAGGAGAAGGAGGGAAAGGGGGAGGGGGTGGAGGAGGAGGGGAAGAGAAAGAGGGAGAGAGGAGAGGAAGGGAAAGGGGGAGGGGAAAGGAGGGGCGGGGGGGGGAGAGAGAAATTAGTCATAAACCATCAAACTCAAAAAGCTCATTGCCCTCAAATCAGAACTGGGTGGTAGCTGACCCTCCAATTGGGATTCCAAGCAGTAAATGTCATCTTTTTTCCCTGTGGAGCCGCTGATAGATGCGAACTGGCAGAGGCACCACCTTCAGGAAGGCACTAAGCCCTGATTACGAGCAATGCCATCAGAGACAGGCAAATCAAGACCACAAGTTCACGCCTGTTAGGACGGCCACAGCTTAAAACTCTAATAATAACACATGTTGACGAAGATGTAAATCTACTGAAATCCTTGATGCTGGGGAATGTGGATACAAAACAGTTCAAATATTGGAATACAGTATGTTAGTTCCCCAAAAACGAAAAACAGATCTGATACAATGTTGTTCACAATAGCAAAGAGGGCCATCTCCCCTGCTACTCCCAACTACTTCTGAAAACCTGCCGGAAAGTCAGCTATGGGTTAGTTCAGACTCAGCAGTAAACAACAACAATATAAGATAAAGATATCTTTTCGGGATATATCTACAGGGAGCTCTGGTAACCGTGTCCACAGGGAGTTGTCCTGTGGACCCAAAGGCCATGAGTCTCCAGTGCTTTAAATTCACCAGTGTCTCTGAGGGAGCAAGAATCTCTTCCCATGAGATTTAGAGTCTTGGGAATCCAACAAGAGGGTCAGCTATGAATTGGTCCTAACTCCATGGCAATGAGTTTCTTTTTCTTGTTTGCTTCTGAATACAAGACCCAAGGGTCAACAGCTATTTTGATGCACTGAAGAGATAATGGAGGAGGGGAGGCCCTGGGTGATTAAATCAAGGGAAATGAAGCGACTAGAAAAAAACCGAGTGTGTTGACACAGTGTGAAGAACACAGCCAATGTCAGTGGTGACGACGTCCACAAACTGGGGGCTGGGAACTGGTTCTTCCACAAATAGTTTCACCCAAAAGAAAATTAAATATTACAGAAAAAAACCCCAGTGGTCAATGTTTGTAAGGAGGAAGGAAATAGACCTGTTTTGCCACAGCTGGTCATACACTGTGAATGCCGGTCCTACGTCTACAGGGTTAAAAAGAAAATGCTCACAATACGGAGTTTGTGTATGAACTAAAAAAAAAATGACAAGAATGTGTGTGTGTTTATTTATGCTGCTATTTAAAGAGGAAACAGACTCATTGGCTGGCCTTAAGATAGATCATCATCCTCTTTTCTTATTTCTTTCTTTTTGCGGTGGTATATATGGCCAAGTGTACACCTAGTATCACTTTCTAAAGGTCACTGGCACTGTGATTTCAAACTGTGTACTTCAAACTGTGCCACCCTTCTCAGTGCCTGTGCTCATATTGTGTCATCAGTAGACTCTTCTGTCCCGTCCAATTACCTGCTGTCCCTCTGAACAGAGATAGAGGCTTCATTAGTAGAATGTAGTGGTGGTGGCGGTGGTGGTGGTGGTGATGATGGTGGTGATCATGGTGGTGGTGGTGATGATGGTGGTGATGATGGTGATGATGGTGGTGGTGGTGGTGGTGGTGATGATGATGATGATGATGATGGTGGTGGTGGTGATAATGATGGTGGTGATGATGGTGGTGGTG
>NW_006399839.1:8389587-8404169 GCF_000299155.1 Elephantulus edwardii | reverse complement strand
TGGTGGTGGTGATGATGATGGTGGTGATGATGGTGATGATGGTGGTGATGGTGATGATGATGGTGGTGATGATGGTGATGATGGTGGTGGTGGTGGTGGTGGTGGTGGTAGTGGTGGTGGGTGTCATCGAGTCAGGACTGACTCACCGACGACCCTCCAGTGGGTTTTTAGAGGCTGTAAGTTACATGGGAGGAGATTGCCCATCTTTCTCCCACAGAGCAGCTGGTGGATTCAAACTGCCTACCTTTGGGTTGACGGCACAACTCTTAACCACTACTCTTAGCCCTCATCTTAAGTTAACTACTCTTAACCAGAGCTCTGCAAAATGCAACACTCCACGTGAAAATTCCTTGTTACCTGAGCTAACCTGCTGTTCATGTAACCAGGGCTTCATGGGATTTTAGTTCAATGCTTAAAGATTATTTCCTGGCAATAGATAGCGGGTTAGCCCAATCTCAGTGGATCCAGTAATGACTTGAAATTTTGAAAAATCTACCTTCAACATCAACACTCTCCAAAATGTACACAAACAAGCCTAAACACACACACACACACACACCCCAAAATAACAACAATAAACCATGTACTTGATATTCATAAACGTCTTTCCAGTAACAAAACCTAAAGTTCCCTGGCTAACAGTTTGAGTAATGATAAAAATTAATAGTTAACAGATTAATAGAAAATATCATCAGAAATATCTCATTTTCATATTTTTAAAAGATAATTAAATATGCTGAAATAAACCTCTCAAAATATGTACAAGGAATTTAGAGGCAACATGATAAACTGTATTGTGAGGCACAGAAAGAGATTTAAATAAATGTAAAAGTATACTTATTTTATATATATAATTTATATAAAAGTGAGCTTATAAAATATTTTTTTGAGCCACAGATTTTTAATTTAATTTTTTTGTTATTACTATTAATTTTAATGAAAATTTACAGAGATTTTGGAAAAGTAAAAGAAAAATTCTTTCACTGTTATACAATCCCTCCCCCCAAGTCCACTCTACTATGCAGCCTTCGTTCTGGACTCCTGTCATGACAAAAATACCTAATCATATATACCTTTTAAACAGTTCTCTCTCTCTCATCTGTTTCAATGCAGTATACTTTTAAAGTATAATCTATATATGTTTATTGTAGAACTCTAGTGGCCTAGTGGCAAGAAGCTGCACTGCAATCCTGAAGGCATACAGTTCGAATCCACCAGCCGCTCCTCAGGAGAAGGACGGGCAATTTCCTCCCATGGGATTAACTGCCTCTGGAAACCCAGTGGAGGGTCAGTTATGGGTTGGTTCCAACTCAAGAGTACACAACAACAACAACAAAAATGTACTATGTTTATACAGATTTAAAGTCGTGAAAAGACAAAATCTGTATACATGAATCCATAAAATCAATGTTATTCCATAAATACACTTATAGCCTAACACAATAGCTTCTCACATTGAAACAAAACAGAAGGATACCTCTTCCTGGGCCACTTAAAGAATCTACTCTTCTGCCACAGGGTCCCTCAAGTGTCCCTTTGGGTATCACACATAAGCATCCATTCAAAAGACAATTCCTGTCCCCTTTCTGTGGGCTATAAGCTGAAGCGAGGCTTTCTGTGAGCCAGCTACCAGAATCACTACAAGTCAGAACCAGCTCAAAAACAGTGCGATTTTTGCTACAGAATCTAAAAGGTCAAGGGCGAAGATGAAGTCAAGGATGAGGGCAGGGATCCAGCCATGTTGTTACGAGTTATTGAGCTGGAACAGACCCACAGCTGACCGCCGTGCTTGTTTTTTCAGAAGCTGTAAACTGCACGGGAGGAGACTGCCCATCTCTCTCTGGCAGAGCGCTGGTGGATTTGAACCGCATGCCTTTGGGATCAGAGTGTAGCTTCTCACCACTAGGCCATGAGAGCCCCTGTCTGGGAGGTATAAGGATAGGAGTAAAGGAGCCCCAGTACAACATGACGAAGATAATCAATGTTGGTGGGTCCATCCCATCCAGCCACTCCACTGAGACCTGGTGATCCCCGCCAAGAGAACCACGTGGGGAGCTCTCTGTGTCCCCTGGGTTGGTGTGACTTGTTAGATGTTGTCTACTCGACTCTGCCTCCTTGGGACCCTATCAAAACCCTGCCCTGGCCAGAGCCAGTCTCGCAAAGTCTACCACTCAAGAACATGGCTGCAACAATGAGCGTGAACCCCAACTCAGTCTGACTGAGCCCTGGAATCTGAGAGGAGCCCTGGTAGTATGGTGCTGCTGCTTAGCCCAATAGGTCACTCGAGGTCAGCAGTTCAAACGCACCAGCAGCTCAGGAGAAAGAGAAGCAGTCCCCTCCCATACGGATTTACAGCCTTGGGAAACCAATGGTCAGAATCAAGCAGACAGGAGTGGGAATAGGGGATCTGCGTAAAATTGACAGCAGGCTTATGTGGCGTTTTAAAAAGCCGACTCTTGCTTCCATTTCTAAAGCGGGAGAGATGGACGACATTTCCTTTCTTGCACTGGCAGAACTGCTGGCCCGTCTGAAACGTACCCTCCCCAGCACTGCCTGCTGCTCCCCGAGCTTCCTCGGACAAGCCTTGCTGCTGCTGGGCTGTGCCATCGAGCCAACTGCAACTCCCAGTGATCCTATCTACGCACGGTAGCTCTGAAGCCTGCGCCGTCCTGAGCCAGCCACACTGACCCCGGCATACCTAACCCTATGACCCCAGTTACTGTGTCAATTCGTGTCATCTAGGCTCTCCCCTCTCCTGTGCTGTTCCTCCATCTTTCCAAGCATAACGTCCCTCTCCAAGGATTGGTCTCTCCTGGCAACATGCCCAAAGTATGCCAGCCAGAGCGCCAAAATCCTTATTTCCAAGGAGCAACTTGGTGTGACCCTCTCCAGGACAGACCTATTTGTTCTCTTGGCAGTCCATAGTATGTTCAATACCCTTCAGCACCACAACTGAAAGCCATCGATTCTTCTTCTGTCATCCTTAGCCACTGTCCAGCTCTCTGATGCATAGCAGGTAACTACAAAGATGGTGGCCTGAATCGGGTGCACCTTAGTCTCCAGACTGACATCATTGCTCTTCAGTACTCTAAAGAGGTCCCTGACAACAGATTTTCCCAGTGTAATTTGTCTTTTGATTTCCTGACTCCTGGGGTGCCAAGAGTGTTAATTGTGGAACCCAGCAGGCTGGAATCGTTAACAAACTCAATCTCTTCACCATCTATCACGGGACAGCAGTTAAACTCAAGCAAAAGGACCTACAACGAAAATAGGCTCTGTGCAATGGTTTTTAGCACATGTCTTCTGTCTCTTAATTGTGTAGCCCGTTATCCACTGATCTCCTCATTCCTCCTTTGCAGGGTGAGAGTCAGCAGTCTGTCGTCGTCGTTGTTGGAGGAGGACATCAACACAACTACACCTCCCCTATAAACAACCCTATCAGTGACCCTATAAACAACAGAATCACATTCTGCTGCATCCTGCACCACCCTCACAACCTCCATCACGCTGAAGCTCATCATCAAGGTCATCGTGTCAATTCATCTCCTGAGAGTTTTCTGCTCCATTGCTGACCCTCTACTTTTTTCAAGACTGGCTCCTCCTGACGTGTCCAGGGTACGTGAGCCTAAGCTCCCCCATCCTGACCTCCAGGGAGCCTCTGCCTGCATCTCCTCCAAGGCAGACTTGTTTGCTCTCCTGGCAGTTCTGTGGGATATTCAGTATTCTTCACCAACATCACAGTTTAAAGGCGTCAATTCTTCGGTCTTCCTTATTGACTGTCCAACTTTCCCCCACAAGGCAATGCAACTGAAGATAGCTTTAATGGAATCAATTTAGGAAGAGTAACAAAAACAGAGTTGGAGCCCTCTAGGCTAATAAAAGTAACACTATTATGGTTATCACAAGAGTCCACAATTAAGGTTGCATAATGGAATGCACTTGGGGCGGTGGGAGGGGTGTGGGGGGATTGTGTACCAGGGAGGGAGTTTTTCTATTACTTTTCAAAGAGAGAAGCGAATTGGGGTGGGGGGAGCTGGGCGGGGACAGAAGTGCAACAATGAATGAATGGAAATCCAAAATCTCTGTAAATGTTCATTAAAATAAAATTAAAAATACTAAAAAAAAAAAAAGGAACATTTTTGTTACCCCAGAGAAAGGAGGCCTAGTGACATGATGTGTAAGCACTGGGCTGCCGTCTGAGAGGCTGGTGGTTCGAACGCACCAGTGCCTCTGGCTTTAGGAAAATCTGGCGATACACTTTTATAAATAATTCAAACCAAACCAGACTCATTCTATCTCAAGCTGATTCTCGCTCCCAGCACTCCCACAGAGCTTAGGAGAGCTGCACTATGGGGTGTCCAATGCTGTAAATCGTAGAAGCCACACCTTGGTCCCACGGAGCCGCTGGCAGACTAGAACCACTGACCTCCCAAGTGCTTGACCCACCAGTGCTCCTCTGTAAACACGACCATCTAGGAGACCCTGGGGAGCAGCTCTACTCTCTGATGGGGGTTTGCTCCACATCAGAACTGGCTCAAAAGCACACAATGACACAGTCCAGAGCAAAGAATAAGTTAGCAAATGTATTTAAATAGATATATAATAAATATATATAAATATATGCATATATATTCATATCCTCCCACATATTTCCCATTTTATTCTTTTTAAAAATTTAGCTCATTGGTGTGAATCTTTGTATTCTTAAGCTTCAATCCATATTGAAGACTACAGTCCTTGACCTTCTGCAGTAAGTGCTTCAGGTCATTAGATAATTTTTTTTTCCTAAAGTTTTGTTCCTTATTATTCTCTGTTCTTCTCTCATTTTTATTGTAATCTGAGTGGAAATTTACAAAGCAAGTTAATTTTTCATGCCACCACTCATACACGCTTTGTTTTACAACATTAACTTCAATACCACAAAGGAACCACACTTTCCCCACTTCTACCTTGTGATTCTCATGTCCACTAAGCTTTTTATACCTAGCTCTCTGTGTCTTCCCTTTCTTTAGTGATATTGTGCTATCTCTTCTCCTGATGGTCTATTATATTTATGCACAGATAGAATCATTCTTGCATCATTACCAAGGAAGGGAAGGGAGAAAGAAGGAAATAAAAACTAGTTTAAAAGCAATAACTTTAATAACTTAGAAAAAATAATAACTTTCCATGCATCTCTCCTCCTATCAGGTCATATGTCCATCCGACTTGGACCAGGCAGGGCTCTTTGGGTGTAAATGTGCTTATTTAAACTGCCCACATTTTCACATTAATGCAGTGGAGTCTTTTCCTGAGTCATTTAATACTGTTTCCAAAACCACACCATTTTCCCTTTAGACTCAGTAGCTTGTGGTCTGCCTCCCTTTGTATCTAGTATGATGCTGTCATGAGAATTCACAACAGCCCAAGACACATTCCTTTCAGACAGCTGAGGATTCCATCGCCCTGTGAGAACAGAACTGTGATCACTTAATCACCTACTCTTGTTGGGTTTTTTTATTACTGTGACACTTTCAAACATGAAAAAGTACAGTTTGAAGAATACCCATTGTCCCATCATGCAACAACTCAGTCAATGCTTGTATCGACTCTGTCTTCTAGGCTACTGCCCTTTTCTTCTATTTTCCTAAAACATTTACAGCTAATCTCAGACCCTGTGTCGTTTTACCTCTGATACTTTAGTTTGCATTTCCAAAAACTATGGTCATTGTACTTATATAACCACACACTATTACTACCGGGTACCCTGAAAAACAGTAATTCCTAAAGATAATTCCTTGTTGCAAGCCTGTGCTTCTCATGGGTTTGGTGTCCCCTGAATGGCTGGTGGGTATGAATGAGGATCCAATCAATGTCCACACAGTGGCTCAAGGATTGTCATTGTGAGGTCCTGTTGCGTCATAAGGACCATGAACAACAGAACAAAACTGGACCCAATCCTACGCCAATCTCTGCTGTATTAAGCCTGCTGCTCAGTCAGGGTATCCGTCCACCTCACTGAGGGTCTTCCTCGCCTTTGCTGACCCTCACTTTTCCAAGCATGATGACCTTTTCCAAGAATTGAGCCTTCCTGATTACATATATCTCTCGTGTTTTGGACATGTTCACAATAATTTTTAAAAGTGAACAAAAATTACAACCAGCCTTTCATTTAACAGATTTATACACTGATGGTGTGGGCCTATATCAATATGTTTGTTGAAAGCAAAATGCTGATTCTTCTTGTCCAGTCATTCTTTCCACATTCAGTTGCTGCAATTCTTTGGCAAAAGATAATTTCTCCCTCTATCAGATGAGACTTTCTGGTTACTTACTCTACAGTGTCGTCATTACAGGAGAGAGAGAAGACAATGCTTAACTCTTTGCCCATATTTTTTTTATTCCAATTTTCAGCTGGTGCCCTAGTTTAAGTGCTGGTGGTGATCAATAAAAGTATTCTGTCTGGATTTGCTTGAAGAGCTCTTGTGGGTAGTATGGGTCAATCAGTTTCCTTTTGCTGTAGAAAAAAATGAAAAAGGCACCAAAAGGCTAACAGCTGACGTCCTGTAGCTCCATGAGGAGAGAGAGTCATTAAAAGCAGCGGACAAGGTTGACTCCCATGAGGTCAGACATGTCTTCACATTCAGTTCCTTGTTTTGTTTTGTTTTTTTATTTTGTAATCAATTCTGACACCCACTGTCCTTCCCACGGCATTCTGACCGCATCTCGTCTTGGTTCAATAATTCGTTGCAATGGCCAAACAGCACTCACAGGCAATCTCTGCAATTAGGAAGTTAACTTAGTGAAGGCGATCGGTCTGTCTCTCTCATTGCTGTGGAGTCAGCACCAACTCAGAGCAGACTCTGCCCTGGGTTTCTGAGGCTGTAAATCACATGAGAGGAGGGGGCCCATCTTTGTCCCGGGGAGTCACCGGCAGATGTCAACTGACTGAGAGGGGCCGCCTTTGCATGAGCAGCACAATTCCTTCTGGACTACACTACCAGAGTCTAGTGTACCAGCAGGGTCAGAACCAACTTAGGCCAGTGGCCTGATGGTAAGAAGCTGCACTCCAATCCCCAAAGGCACACGGTTCAAACCCACCAGCTGCTCTCCAGGAGAAGGATGGGCAATCTCCTCCCGTGCAATTAACTACATCTGAAAACCTGCTGGAGGGTCAGCTGTGGGTCAGTTCTGACTCGATGGCACACAACAACAGCTCCTCTGACACATATGAGGTCAACCATGAAACAGAACTGACATGATGGCCACTTGGTTAAGATAGATGAGTCAAAGGTGAAAATGCTCATTTCTTACTACTTCCAGATATCTAGCCTAGATAAAAAGGAGGTCAGTACAGCACTGTGGTTAAAGTATTCAGATGGTAGACAAGAGGTCAGTGGTTCAAATACACCAGCCTCTTCAAAGGGTGGAAAAAATGTGATAATCCTCTTTTGTAAAGATTGTTGTTGTTGTTATGTGCCACCGACTCATAGTGACCCTGTGTACAACAGCCCTAAACCCTGCTCTATCCTGTGCCAATCACACTGTCTCTGACACTCCCATCCCCATTACTCCAGTCACTGAATCAATCCACCTCATAGAGGGCCTTCCCCTCCTGTGTTGTCCCTCCACCCTCCCAAGCATGATGTCCTTCTCCAAGGACCTGTCCCTGCTTACAACATGTCCAAAGTATGTCAGACGAAGCCCCAGAATCCTTGCCTCCAAGGAGCAGCCTGGTTTAACCCTCTCCAGGATGAATCTGTTTGTACTGTAAAGATTAGAGTGTGGATAATCACAGAGGGTCTTTCTGTTCTGTTCTCCAGGTCTCTCTGAGTTGAAACAGCACCCTCGAGGAAGGCTCACACACAGATGCAGAGACATCCAGCAGGTGGATGAGCCCTGCAGCACCATAGGAACAATGGTTCTAGGACATGTCGTGCAGCAAATCAAAAGAGGGAGACTGACAGCCACTCCGTGCACAAGTCAACAAACCGCTGCCTGGTCCCTGCACCAACCTCACAGTCACTGTGACACTCCACACCCCGTTGCTGCAACTACTGCATCAAGTCTAGCTCG
The DNA here is from genome assembly GCF_000299155.1 of Elephantulus edwardii. Lineage (NCBI taxonomy): Eukaryota > Metazoa > Chordata > Mammalia > Macroscelidea > Macroscelididae > Elephantulus > Elephantulus edwardii. The sequence continues at coordinate 8,396,114 of NW_006399839.1, read as the reverse complement.
TCGAGGGCCCTCCTCTGTTTGGATGGCACACTGCTTTATCAGACATGATGTCCTGTTGGGGAATGCTGGGGAGGAAGGGACAGCCTCTAGCCAGGACAGATCACCTAGCTCCGGATAAGTGCAAGCCTCCCAACGGCCTGTAATACAGGGTAGAGAAAGCTCTCCTGTGTTTGGCCATACCAGCCTGAGAAAGCACGCCACCTGGGAAGATGGCTGCCGCATCTGCTGAGCTGGAAGTTGTCCTCACAAGGCTGAGTTTCTCCTATCCAATCCGCATGTCTCACGTCTGCAAGCCCACCCTATCCTGTCTTCTTGTTTACTCCCTCATATATAAGCACGCTGCAGCCTCCAATAAAATTGAGCTGGATCGACTCCCTGAATGGCTCCTGGAGTGGTGGGTCTCCATTGTGCTTACTCCCATTAGGGTGTCGCTGTTCACTGCCGGCGAATGGACAGTGACAATGTCCTTCTCCAGGAACTGATCCACCCCATGAGATGTCCAAAGCCAGGCAAGGTTTCCCACCCTCACTTCTAGGAGCAAACACGTGTCACAGAACAAGGAAAAGCTCAAAGGTTATCACCACAAACAGAAGGCGAGTAGCAAACGGATTCATTAAGGTGTCACTGACAACCACAACTCTGTCCCAATGGGATCTTAACCACCTCTCTGTAGACGTTATGTGTAGCTTCCCCTGCATTAACTATCACCATTCAGCATGTACTACTAACAAGCTTAACATATTTTTTTAAAAGTCCTTAAGTGTACCTACTGTAACTCAGAAGCAACCTCAAAGAGTGGATATCCAATATCTCTTGATAGAGAGAAACAGGAATTTTATTTTTGGAGGGTGGGTTTGGTTGTTATTGTTGTTATTTTACTATATACTGGTTTATTTAGAAAGTTTTAATATATTAGTTTTTCACATCAGATCTTTTCAATTTCCTTCACCCACCACCCCCCACCACCCATCAAACTGTGCAACCCTTTGATTAACCCATAGGGCAGGGTTTAGGGCTGTTGTACACAGGGTCGCTATGAGTCACAGGTGACTTGACAGCACATAACAACAGCATGATTAAGCATCACCACCCCCGCCCATCCTCACCCCTCTGCTTCAACTCTTCTCTCTGCTTGGATCCTCAGACTCACTGGGTTTGGGTGGTTTTTTGAGGTGTTTTTTTTTAATAAGGTGCACCTGAAATGACAAAGCCCAGAGAACAAGAATAACTCTCAACATGTGGTGGTCTCCATTTATAACTTCACCATCATTATTATTAACTGTTCTCCCAGTCAGCCTGACATTTATAACACCTGACTGAGGAGCCGCTCACACAGAGAGGTGTCCTGGGGTGGGGGAAATGTTCACAAACTCCGCTACTAGTTAACGGATGTCGCTCAGAGGGCCTGAGAACACAGGCCTGGTGACCTGCTTCCCAAAGGTCATAGCGTTGAAAACTCTGGGGGTGGGGGGGACACAATTCTATAATCCCCTGTACATATGGGACCACCACGATCTGGATTTGACAGGAATTCCTATGTTGTTGGTTAGATGGCATCCAATTAACTAGACCCTGTGAACAACAGATCTGAACCTTGCCCTTTCCTGCACCGTCCTCATCATCTCTGTCATGTTCAAGGTCACTGTGGTTGTCACTGTGTCAATACGGCTGTTAGGTGCCCTCAAGCCAGCTCCCACTTACAACCACCTCTGGACAAGAGAACAAACTCGTGCCTCATCATCGACCTTCCTGCTGTATTTAAGCCCTGTTGCCGCCGCCACTGTGTGTCAAGCCATCTCCCTAAAGGTGTTCCTCTCCCTGCCTGACCCTCCACTTTCCCACCCACTCACTATGTCCTTTTCCAGGGACTCACCCCTCCGGACAACATGCCCAAAGTACCTGGGATGAAGCCTCAGCAGCCTCGCTGCTGGGGAGCACTCTGGCTGCACTTTCTCCAAATCAGACTTGTTTGTTCTTCTGGCACCAGCGTTACGTCCCCTGCCAGCACCACAACCTAAGGCATCAAGTCTTCTCTTTTCCTTATTCAGTGTACAACTTTCACGTGTATGTTCAGCTTGTACAAGGTATTGCACACCTCTGATGTGTCTGTGAAGCAACTGAAAACACCATGGCGTGGGTCTGGCAGGCCAGTCGTTAAAGTGACGTCCTTGCTCCTGAGCACTTCAAATGTCAAGCACGTTCTGCCCTTTTGTTTTCTAAACCCAGGACTTTGTATATTACATGAAAACACTTTGTTTTCTCTCATTGTCCTCTGAAATAGTGTCAACCTTCTCTTTTTTAATCGTTTCAACTCTTTCTCTCTTCCCCCCTTCAAGAGCCCTGTGGCATAGTCTGTAGTGAGTTTCACTGCTAACAACCTCTAAGTCTTGGTGGTTTGAATCCACCAACAATTCCACTGAAAGAAGATGGCAGTGTCTTCCCATTAAGACTGACAGACTCTGAGACTCACACTGGAGGGTCCCGATGAGTGAGAAGAGACTCAGTGGCATTGAGTTCATCCATCCATCTATCTAGTTTACCTATCTATCTGTCTATCTGTCTGTCTATCTATCTATCTATCTATCTATCTATCTATCCATTCATCTTTCTGTCCATCCATCCATACATCCATCTAGTTATCTGTCTTCCATCCATCCATCCACCCATCCATCTCCTCCTATCTGTCTGTCTAACCATCCAACCATCTATCTATCCACCCATCTAGTTATCTGTCTTCCATCTGTCCCATCTATCCATCCTTCCACCCATCCATCTCCTATCTATCCATCTGTCCAAGCATCTAACCATCCATTCATCTAGTTATCTGTCTTCCATCTGTCCATCCATCCATCCCTCTATTCATCCATCCATCCATCCATCTAGTTATCTGTCTTCCATCTGTCCATCCATCCATCCATCTAGTTATGTCTTCCATCTGTCCATCCATCCATCTAGTTATCTGTCTTCCATTCGTACATACATACATACATACATTTAGTTATCTGTCTTCCATCTGTCCATCCATCTGTCCATCCATCCATCCATCTAGTTATCTGTGTTCCATCTATCCATCTAGTTATTTGTCTTCCATCCGTACATACATACATCCATCTAGTTATCTGTCTTCCATCCGTCCATCCATCCATCCATCCACTCACCCACTCATCCCTTTCTAATTCACAGGATAAGTGTAAAAAGCAGAAGAGTGAATCTATATAAAACTGTGATGTTTATATACAATACTGTTGTTGTTATTGTTGATAGGTGCTACTGAGCTGACTCTGACTCACAGCAATCCCTTGCTCTTCCCTGAGCCACCCTCACAATCTCCACCACGCTCCCGTCTGCTGCATCACTGGGTTGCTGCACCTCACTGAGGGCTTTCCTCTCTTTGCTCAACCTTTCTTTTCCCAGCATGATGTCTTTTTCCAAGGACTGACAGCACGCTCAAAGTATGTGAGATGAAGTTTCATCTTTCTTGCCTTGCAGATATAAACTATATTTTCTACTAAAACAAATATTCGTGGCTTTTTTTTTCTTTAACTTCAAATTCAGATCAGTCATAAAACTGAGATAAATTATCATCAGATGTCAGTGGTTTTAACAAGTGAAAACATGCACACCAAAGTTATTATGATCATTTCAAGATGGGTGTGATTTAAGCTCCATTCCTCGAGAATGCTTTTGAAGAGCAGGGCTGAGAGTCATAACCCTGAGAAGCACTGTTGCTTTTCAAACCTGCCTGACTCACTTTACCTGTACCTGTTCTGGTACCACATATGTTTACCCCTGGCCATCATGACAGTGACCATAATCCAAGAGACTTAACTAAAACTCTAATCTCATATAAAACCATCTGCCTGGTTAAAGTTTCCCAGTGTGAAATGGCCAGAGAACAACAAAGATTTATCACTGGGATGATTGGCAGCATCATAATAGATGGTGAAGAGAATGAGATTGTTAACAACTTTGGTTTGCTTGGCTCCACTTGGTACGAGCAGCCAGGAAATTAATAGACAAACTGCATTGGGAAAGTCTGTTGTCAGAGACCTTTCCAAAGTACTGAGGAGCAACGATGTCAGTCTAGAGACTAAGGTGCACCTGATCAAGGCCATAGTCTTTGCAATTACTTGCTATGCATCAGAAAGCTGGACAATGACTAGGATGATAGAAGGAGAATTGATGCCTTTGAGCTGTAGTGCTGGAGAAGAGTATTGACTATACCATAGACTGCTAGGAGAGTAAACAGGTTCACCCTAGAGAGGGTGAAACCAGGCTTCTCCTTGGAGGCAAGGATTCTGACGCTTTATCTGACATACTTTGGACATGCTGCAAGGAGGGACCAGTCCATGGAAAGGGACATCATGCTTGGGAGGGTGGAAATACAGTGCAAGAAAGAAAGACCCTTGATGAGATGGGTTGATTCAGTGACTGGGGTTATGGGGGTAGGTGTCTCAGAGATAATAAGATTGGCACAGGATAGAGCAGGGTATAGAGCTGTTGTACACAGGGCTGCTATGAGTTGCAGGCAACTCGATGGCACACATAACAATAACAACGAGATAAAAGATATTTCAGGCCCCAGCCTAAAGGAGCTCCCCTTACACCCTGAGTTGGGATGGGATCAGAGAGCCTTGCATTCCAACCTTCATTCTGGAATTCTTTCAGTCTGCCCTCCTTCAACCATTACTTAGCTTAGCAGGTCATGGGGGATGATGACATAATTTCCATATACAAGGGGGCTGGGCAGACACAGCTCAATCCCCAACAGATCCTAAAGAGCCCTGTTGGTCTTAAGCACATGAATGCTAAGTGAAAGGCTGGGAGTTCAAATCTAAGCAAAGCTCTGCAGGAGAAAGACTTGATTCCATAAAGATTACAGTCAAGACAACCTCATGGGCCATGTCCACTCGATCCCAGGGGGTCACTGTGAGTTGAAATCAATCAGGAGGGCACCCAGCAACATCATAAAAGTTTCCTGATCTGATCCATTAGGATGAGCTCCGTTTTTAAAAGGACTGTAGACTCTCCATTGTCAGTGCACCAAACAGCAAAAGTCCTGCACTGTTAAAAGCATATGTGCCAGGTGTCATCAAAGCCCTGGCCTTTGACCATACAAAATGGAAGTCGGCAGTATTTAAAAGCTTCTTTGTACTTTCCTAAGTACCTTTGAGTTGACTTTTCATTTAAACGCTTATCAAAAGCAATATAGTTGGAGAACGCTTAGAAAAGATAGCCTGACAATATAACTGGGGTTATCTTTCTAGATCAGACAGGAAAGAGCAACAGAGCGGCTTAATCAGACAAAGCATAAATATGAGGAAAATATTACACAACAGACTTTCACTGCTGAAATTCAGGAAGTGTGCTGTCATTCCTAGTAAACTGGGTTCTGTGTGTTTTTAAAACAGACTCCCAGCATCCTCAGAAGATGACTTTTTCAGCATAATGAAAGCTGTCCTTCTTCCTAAGATAGTTCAACCCACAATTATCTAAGAATTATAGTGTCTCTCTGGCTTAATTAAAGGAGTCCAGGTGGCATGATCATTAAGTGCTTAGCTGCTCACCAAAAGGCAAGCGGTTCAAATCTACCAGGGCTCCATGGAAGAAAGATGTGAATTTGCTTCCATAAAGATTATTGTTGTTACGTGATCACGACTCATAGTGACCCTGTGCTCCCTCTCCTGGGAAATTATCTTACTGTGACAGCAGCGTGCTGCAAATGGAAGAGCAGAGACACCAAGTCACAAGAAGTCAGTCCTCAGGGAGCTCTGGTGGTCTAGTGGCAAGAGGCTGTGCTGGAATCCCAAAGGCGCACAGTTCGAATCCACCAGATGCTCTGCTGGAGAAGGAGGGGTATTCTACTGCTGTACCTGTTGGATATGATTCAATGGTACACAACAGAGAAAAACAACAACAACAAAAAAAATGTGACACTAATGAATTAGCAGTTAGTATTTGACTCTCTGCATGCTTCCATGTATGTCCACACTTTGACATACTTTGGGCATGTTGGCAGAGTGGAAGGATGGCGCAGGAGAGGAAGACCCTCAATGAGATGGATCGATTCTGTGACTGGAGTGGTGGGAACGAGTGTGTCTGAGATGGCGAGGCTGGCACAGGATAGAGTGGCATTTAGAGCTCTTGAACATAGGGTCGCTATGAATCGCAAGCGACTTGATGGCACATAACAACAACAACAACTGAGGTGGATGGTTAAACACTCATTGATGTCTTCCCACCAATACTGGAGCCTGAAATCTAGAGCAGCGCATCAGAGAAAGAGGATGGGTATAAAATGAGGGAAAGATTTGGAAGAAGGGGAGGGGAGGGGAGGGGAGGGAAGAGAAGAGAAGAGAAGAGAGAGGAGGAGAGGAATAGAGGAAGAGAGGGAAGAGGGAAAGAGGGAGAAAAGGAGGGAAAGAGGGAGAGAAAGAGGGAAAGAAGAGAGAGAGAGGAAGGGTGGAAGAGAGGAAGGAAGGAAGAGAGAAAGAGAGAGAGAGAAAGAGAAAGAAAGAAAGAAAGAA
>NW_006399839.1:8384393-8389382 GCF_000299155.1 Elephantulus edwardii | reverse complement strand
GGGGAGGGAAGGAAGGAAGGAAGGAAGGAAGGAAGGAAGGAAGGAAGGAAGGAAGGAAGGAAGGAAGGAAGGAAGGAAGGAAAAAGAAAGAAAGAAAAAGTCCTGGAGCTGAAGCACAGGAGCAAGGACATTTCCTCAGAACTGTCTGAGACAGAACACCTTCCTTAAACCTGGTACTTGGAGTTTGGACTTAGAGGTTCCTAAACTCAAGCGAGGCCAGCAGCAGCACAAGAGAGGCCGGCAGCAGTGTGAGGTGTAGGCATCACAGAAGTCAACTGAGACCTAAGTCATCATATCAAGGGCTGGGTGGGGACAGGGAGCTGTTGAACAGGGTAGGTAGGAGTAGAAAGGGATGCTGGTGGAGAGGGGGAAAGGAATGGGTCAAGATACACGTGCCAAGGTGAAGATAGCAGGGTCGACCCTGAATCTGCTGGTTACTTCTATACTGGGGCATTATCTTTCATCTGCTCCTTTCTGTCAAATGCTTGTCTGTCAGATACTGTCCTAAAGCTGAGCATTCAAAATAAGACCGACTATGAAGAAGGATCAGCGATCCACTTCTGAAATAAACAGGCCTTCAAAACCCTTAAAGATTATAACCACAGAAACCTACGGCACAGTTCTCCAGGCTACAGCGTCACTATGAGTTGGAAAGGACTTCAGGGCAATGGGATAGGGTTTTATTTTAATGAAGACTTAACCAGCCGCCATCAAGTCAATCCTGAGCCCTGGCAACCTCGTGTGGCTCACAGCAGAAGGAGGCTGCTTGGGCTGTTCCAAAGCTGGCTGTTCTGAAGCAGATACCTAAGCCTTTCTTCATAAATGCCTCTGGACGAATTTGAACTACTAACCTTTTGGTTAATGATGAATGCCTTAACCACTCAGGGGCAGTATCCACTTTTTAAAAAACAACAATACAAAACAAAACCTCTCTGCTGTTGAATGTGTTCTGGTTCACAGACTTGACAGGACAGACAAGACTGTGGGCTCCCAAAGCCCATTGTTATGGAAATAGACTGTTGCACTTTTTTTTGAGCTGAGCAGCTGGTGAATTCAAACAGCTGACCTTCCGGTCAGCAGCTGAGACCACTCTTGCTTCTAGGCCAAAACCAGACCCACGGCCACCGAGCGGAGCTGACTCCGACTCCTCGCTGTGAACAGTGGTCATTTGTCACTGAGTCGAAATTCACTTGATGGGGACTCGTAACCGAACCTGCAAACTCTGACCCATCAGAACACTAATCCCCCCATCAAACTGGTGACATGGGCACTGCCAAGGAACGACGAGATCCCTCCTTATAACCAAACTTAACAGGGATTCAGCCACATGCGTAAAATGGAATTACTGCTACTTCTACCATCACTGGATTAAGTTAGAATAATCTTACAGGGTTGTTTGGGTTTTTTTAATTTTCATAATTTTAATATTCTTATTGACTGTTGTTGTTTGGTGTCGTTGAGTTGAGTACAGCTCACAGCGACCCTGTGAATAAGAGATTGTAACCTGCCCTATCGTGGTCATCCTCCACATCTCTGACACTGAGCCCACTGCTGCAGCCACCGTTGCCAATGCATCTCAGTGGGGGTCTTCCCCTCTCTCACTGACCCTCCACCTTTCCAAGCATCCTGTCCTTTTCCAAGGAACAGCCCCTCCTAGCAACACGTCCAAAGTATGAGAGACAAAGCTTGGCCATCCTTGGCTCCAAGGAACACTCCGGCTGCACCTTTCCCAAGACATACCTGTTCATTCTTTCCTTCTCAGTCCATAGGATGAAAGGAGATTAACACAGAGTAAAATGAAGACTTGGGCAGTTAAAAAAAGACTAAGGGTCTGGGGGATTGTGTACCAATGAAGAAGTTTGTCTTTTGTTTTTCAAAGAGAGGAGCGAACTTGGGGGAGAGGGTAAAGAAAAAAAGTGCAACAATGAATAAATGAAAACCCAAAATCTCTGTAAATATTCATTAAAATTAATAAAATAAAATAAAAAAAAATAAAAAAAAAAAAGACTAAGGTGTGCCTGACCCAAACCATGGTATTTCCAACTGTTTCACACGCTTGTGAGAGCCGGGCAATGAGTAAGGAAGACAGAAGAGGACTCGGTATCTTTGAATGGTGGTGCTGGTAAAGAACACTGGATATTCTTCAATATGTCACCGGCAGCCAGAAGAACGGACAATCTGCCTTGAAGAAGTGCCGCTGGCGTGCTCATCGGTGACGAGGATGGCTGAGACTTTGTCTCGCACGCTGTGGACACCTGGTCAGGAGGGACCCGTCGCTGAAGAAGGGCATCACGCTTGGAAAAGCCAAAGGTGAGCCAGGAGAAGACCCTTGGGGAGAGTAATTCGGGCAGTGACAGCATCAAGGGGCTTAAACACCGCAGAGATGGTGAGGACGGTGCAGGACGTCGAGTTGTTACGAGTCAGAGTCAATTCAGAGCCAAGTCAAAATTGCCCAACAGCAACAAATGTTTTTTGCAAAAAACAATTGCTCAGTAGGAGATAAATGTGCAGAACATACAGGGCGGTTTCTCACCCCACAGAACTTCAGCAATGGGATGAGTCTGTTGTATTTGCCATCAAGTTAGAACCTACTCAATGCTGACCCTCCACTGGGTTTTCAGAGGTAGTTAATCATACAGGGGCTTATCCATCCTTCTCAACTGGTGGATTCGAACCACGTGCTTTTGGGACTGCAGTGCAGCTTCTCACCCCTAGGCCAACAGAGCTTCTTCAGAATGGGCCTAGCAAAGCATTGCAGAGGGACGTCTCCCACCAAATGTAAATGAGTCAGATGCCCTCCAAGATCCTCTTACTGCACTGTCATGACGCACGACAAGAAATATGTGTTCTTGGGTAACACAAACAGTTGACGTGCTGGGTTGCTAACTGAAAGTTTAGAGGTTCAAATCCGCTCAGAAGAACCTTAGAAGGAATGCCCAGCCGTAGACTGCTGGCAAAAAGTCAGCCACTGAAAACCTTGGTGGAGCAGAGTTTTTTGACACATTCAAGGACATCACAAGCCGGAAGTGCTCCCAGAACCTGGTCTGTATATGTTATAAATATGTTCAGTCTTAGGCAAATTAGAGGGAGTTGCTTTATACCCAAAGCACTGAAACTAGCTGCCTTCAGATCATGATTTTCCATTGTAATAAATCAATGACCTCTTAAAAATTAAGTCATCTTCCCAGCTGTCTTTATAAATATACATACACACATCTCAGACATATACACATACCCTACATATGTGTTAAATGCCTGTTTGTTTGTTTGTTATGAAACCAACATAACTCAATGCTCAACAGATAAGTGGGCGGGTGGATGTGTGGACAGGTGAATAAGTGGATAGAAAGATCAGTGGACAGATGGGGGGATGGATGGATAAATGTGTGTCGATAGAGAGATGGTGGATGATAGAAGGATGGGTGAGTACATAGACAGGTGGATGGGTGGATGGATGGATGGATGGATGGATGAATGGGTGGGTGAGTGAGTGAATGGGAGGATGGCTAAGTGGATGGGTGCGTAGATGGATGGGTAAATGGGTGAGTGGGTGGGTGGATGGACAGGTAGATGGACAGGTGGGTTGGTGGATGGAGGTGCAGATGCATGACGGGGTGGTGGACGGGTGTATGAACAGGTGGATGAGTAAGTGGATGGGTGAAGATGGGTGGCTGGGTACGAGGATATGTAGCTGGTAGATGGGTGGGCAGGTGAGTGGAAGGAAGAAGGATGAGTGGGTGCGTGAGTGAGTGGACTGAGGGACAGACGGAGGCCTGGTGGGTGAGTGGATGGGTAGACGGGTGGGTGGATGAGTAAAGGGGATGAGTACATAGACGGAATGAAGGGATGAAAATAAAAAAGAAATGAAGGAAAGAAAGGGAACATTTTGCCACCTAAGGACAAGTTACAGAAAAATCATGTATTTGGATCTCTTTTCCCTCTTCGGTTATCTGTGTTTGAAATTGGGCATGGTGTTTTGTTGTGGTTTTTTTTTTATGTTTACTTTTTTTGGGCACGATGTTTTGAATGCTTCCTGCTACATCCAAGTGCGTTATACTGGTAGAAAATCCTCACAGGAGATAAGATTTCTAGTGGACTACTTTACTATCAGAAGAGACTGCACATAATATTTTATTATCAGAAACTGACGGCATATTATAGTTTATCATCAGAAATGACTGCGTGTTATATTTTACAGAGGGGAGCAATGAATACAGAGAGTTGAAATGATTGACGGAGGCGATCCCACAGTAAGTTAAAGGAGCCCTGGTAGTTTTAAGCACTAACCTGCTTAAAAGAAAAAAAAATTGGTAAGATTGGTGGCTTGACCCACCCAATGACACCAAAGAACACAGGCCTGGTGACGTCCGTGCCTCGGACAAGCTACTGAGCAGTTCTACTTCACTGCACGGGCATATGGGGTCAGAATTGATGACCCCCAAAAATAGCATGGCAAGCAGCGGGGGAACCAAGTCTAGACTTCCCAGCCCCTGCTCTACAGCTTCCCATCCACTACAGTGTGGAAAAGGAGCTCTGGTGGCTTAGCGGGGAGGATTTGCGCCGCCAACCCAAAGGGATGCAGTTCAAATCTACCCGCTGTTATGTGGGAGAAAGATGAGCCATCTCTCGTATGATTTACAGCCTCTGAAAACCCCTGAAGGGGCAGTTACTGGTCAGCTGTGACTCAGTGGTACACAATGACAACAACAACGTGGCGGGTAGCAGGCAGGGCACAGCGAAATGAGGGGCTGGTTGGCACCATCTGGCCATAAGGATGCAAGTGTCGGTGGGCTGCTTGTACCTGGTCACCCTTTCCTGCTGCTGAGCCCAAAGGATAAGGAAGTGGTAACAGAGAAGATTCGGGGTTCAAGGCTGGGTCAAGGCTAAAACGGCACAAACCGCCCAGCACCAGACAACTGAGCTGCATGACGCTGCCGCCAGATTCTCCAACAGCTTTTTCTTTTTTTAAAAAAAAAAAGTATTTACTAT
>NW_006399839.1:8373157-8384236 GCF_000299155.1 Elephantulus edwardii | reverse complement strand
AAAAAAAGAAAAATTATTTCATTATATACTCCCTCCCCCCCAAATCCCCTCCACTATGCAGTCTTCATTCTGGACTCCTGTCATGACAATAATACCCAATCATATATCCCTTTTAAACAGTTCTCTCCCTCATCTGTTTCTATGCAGTATACGTAATTTATCCCATCTTTCTCAGTCTCACCCCAACCCCTATGTCAGTCCCATTTTACAACAGTGGCACTATATGCAGTATTTGTCCTTTTGTGACTGAGATATTTCAATCAGCAGCAGGCTTTTTCTGATAACATCCTGTCACGGTTAGGTGCTCCTGAGATCACAATGAATTGTGTCATTGTTATTAAGTACCATGGAGTCACGAGAGACCCACGGCTGACCCTTCAGTGGGTTTTCAAAAGGAAGAAATAAGCCACACAGGATGAGGAGACTGCCTGCCTTTCCCCCTGCAGAGCAGCTGGTGGATTCGAACTGCAGGCCTCTGCATTGGTAGCCTAACTCCTTACGACTAAGCCACAGAGCACTGCGACAACAGATCTGAACCTCATCCCATCCTGCACTAGCCTCACGGTCTCTGCCATGTTCAAGTTCATCACTGCAGTCACTGTGTCCATCTGTCTCAATGAAGGTCTTCTTCTCTTTCACTGATACTTTCCCATCATAATGTCTTTTGCCAAGGACAATGTGCCTAAAGTATGTGACACAGGACCTCTCCCTGTCCTGTGCCTCTCAGGAGCCCTAATGTCCTGCATAATCAAATCCAGTTGCCACAAAGTTGATTCGACCCGTGATTGCCCATGTGAGTCTGAAGAGAACCGTGCTCCAGAGTTGTCCAATGTGCCTTTTGAGGTGCTCCTTGGTGGACTCAAACCTCCAACCTTTCAGGGAGCAACCAAGTGCAGAAACTGTGTGCAGCACCCAGAGACTCCTCAGGACGGAGAGCAGCACGGAAAACATGAAAATGCGCGCACACGCCACCCTGGAGCTGGTCCACAAGCAGAGTTCCAAAATCAAAGCACTCATTTGCAGGATCTAAGGAGACGCTTTATTGCTTCTCTTCTGCATCTCAGACTCATACAGCAGCCAAAAATAAAATAAAAAGACCCAGGGGTTCGAGCTTCTCATCAGTGATAGAAATAGAATGGGAGAGATGAACACACAGATGATTTAACAACAGCAGGCAAAGTTGCCAAGTTAATCAGTTTCATTCCCCCACTGCCTCGCCGGAGGAACGATACAGAAAGAAGATGACACGCAGGGAACATACATCTTTGCCTCGAGCAGTCTTCAGGGAGAGAGCTCTGGTGGCCTAATGGGCAGCAAATGCATTGCCAACCCAAAGGGAAGCAGTTCGAATCCACCAGCTACTCTGAAAGAAAAAGACGTGAAATCTCTTCTCATGAGATTTTTTTTTTATTCAGACTCTGAAAACGCAATTGAGTATCACTCTTCAAATATTTACTTCCTATTGAAGTCCTTTATGTGCTGAGAGACTTGGTTTTAGACTTTCCAGGACAGACCTGTTTGTTCCCTTGGCAGTCCATAGTACAAAGGCTAGTGGTTCAAAGCCTACCACCTGCTCCTTGGGAGAGGAATGGGCATCCTCCTCCTGCAAAGATTTACAGCTTCAGAAACCTGACAGGGTGCCTGTGATGTGAAATGCGCTGGAGGGCCGGAGGCGTGGGGTTTTTCCTCTAACGAAGGCAGGCTATCTGAATGAGACAGTGATATTATTGCGTATAAAGCCATCAATGGAGGTTAGCCCTTATACCAACTTCCTCCAGCAGATTAGAGGGGAAGGGGCTTGCAGGCTGAGTGGCCATTTCCAACGTGGATCCAGGCAGGAATCCTGTTTGCAGGGTGAGGCAGTCTGTTATGCAATTTCTCATTAACAGCAGCAGCCCTCAAGCTTCTCAGGTTAAACGGAGCAAGCACTGCACCCTCAGCCTCCTCGGGGGACAGAGGCACAGACTGCTTATTCACTTAGGTCGTAATTACCGCATCTGCAGGCCCCTGAGGAAGGGCTGTTCCCTTCGGGCTCTGAACAGGTCAGGTTGCTCCAAGGCTGCTCCAGCTGTTCCTCCAACAGCAAAGTGCAAAAGGATGTCTCCTCGAAGGAAAACCGCTCCCACGGTAGTTCCACGCCTTGCAAAGCCAGAGGCAAGGGTGCTGGGTGCTGGCCTGGGGGAAGGGGGCACAGTGGGAAGAGCTGGCTTGATTTAGGAAACCTGACCTACCTACCTCCTTGGCCTCCTGGAGCAGCCCCTGTCCCTACGCCTGTCTAACAGGGCGGCTGCGAAACACAACGTTTGGGAATGAGCGTTAAGAAACACAATGTGAATGTGGGAATGTGTAAACACTAGGTACAAGCATGAAATACAAAGTGTACAAATTTTGCATGCAAATCAATATAAAATCATTCTTAAATTAAAAATAAAAGCCAATAAACATACCGGAAACGGTTGCCAGGAGGATGTGAGTAGACCTCCACAGGGTTTTCAAGGACTACGTTTCAGAAATAGGTGGCCAGGCCTGCCTTCTGAGGAGCCTCTGGGTGGATTCGAACCTTTGACCTTTCCTTAAAGTGGCCGAGTGCATGAACCATACCACATGGAGACTCCCTTCTGCTCAGCTGATACAATCATTGTGAGGGGTAGTGAGCTGTAAGTAAAGTGCTTGGCACGCAATGTGTTGCTGTTGTTAGGTGCCATTGAGTAGAGAACAACTTAGAGTGACCCTGTGAACAGTCAACCTGAACCCTGCCCTATCCCCGTCCTTGGAAAAGAGACATCGTGCCTGGAAAGACGGAAGATCGGCAATGGGGTCTAGTGTGTCAGAAATGGTGACGATGGCGTGAAATTGTTATTATTCCTACATACCACTGGGTCGCCTGCTACTCATAGTGACCCTTTGTACAACAGCTCTGAACCCTGTCCTATGCTGATTCAGTCTCACTGACTCTGACACACCGACTCTCATTACCTCTGTTACTGTGTCAATCCATCTCTTCCAGGGTCTTCCTCTCCTATGCTATCCCTCCACACTTGCAAGCATTATGTCCTTCTCTAAGAACTGGTCCCTCCTGGCCACATGCCCAAATGTGAGACGGAGCTTCAAAAGGAGAAACCTGGTTTCATTCTCTCCAAGTCAGACCTGTTTGTTCTCTTAGCAGTCCAGGGTATGTTCAGTACTCTTCTCCAGCACAACTCACAGACATTGATCCTTCTTTTATCATCCTCAGTTACTGTCCAGCTCTCTGATGCATAGACCATGGCCTGGTTCAGGCACACCTTAGTCTCTAGACTGACATCTTTGCTCTTCAGTACTTTGGAGAGGTCTCTGACAGCACACCTCTCCAGTGCAATTCGCTTTTTGATTTCCTGACTGCTGGTGCCAAGAGTGTCGACTGCAGAACCAAGCAAGCTGAAACTGTTAATGGCCTCAATCTCTTCTCCACCTATCATGGTGCTGCCAATTGGCCGTGTGGTGAGAATCTTTGTCTTCTTGACGTTGAGCTTCAATCCATATTGATACAGTCTTTGGCTTTCTACAGCAAGCATTTCAGCTCCTCCTCAGTTTCAGCAAGGCCATGTCATCTGCATAACCCAGGCTGTTGATGAGTCTTCCTCTAATCCTGATGCCACATCCCCCTCATAAAGTCCAGCCACCTGAATGATCTGTTCTGCATACAGACTGAAAAGGTACGGAGGCAGGACGCATCCCTGACGCACTCCTTTCCTGATTTCCTGACATGGAATAGAAGTGCTAACTAAATGAGGTCCCTCGCCCTAATCTCCAGGGAATCCCGACTGACAGTGACCCAGCAGGGCAGAGCAGAGTGGACTTGCAGGATCATCACAGGCTGTCACCTCTACAGAAACTGACCACCACATACATCATTCTCCCACAGCCAGCGACTAACACACTGCACCACCCGGGATCCTAATAAACAGGGTCAACTGTTGGCCTTCTGTGTTGGGAACTTGCATCATCAACCCAAAAGGCAGACGACGGTTCAAAACCACCAGCTGCCCCTGGGGAGAAAGATGGGCAATCTCCTTACGTGTGGTCTGTTGCCTCTGAAAACTTGCTGGAGGCTCAGCCATGAGCCCGTTCGGACTCGACAGCAACAAGTCTGACTTTTTTAGTTGCTCGGTGAGCTGTAGTTGCTTTACCATTAAGGGCATATAAAGGTTAGTTAACCTGTGTGTCTGAGGCTGCCCAGAGGTGGCTTGGAAGAAAGGCCTGGCAATGTACTTCCCCAAAACCCACCAGTGAACACCCTGTGGGGCTCGATCCTCCTCTGCACACATGGCCGTTATGAGTTGGAACTGACAGGGTGGCAACTTTTTTTATTTCAACTACAACTTCCCGGAAGTTAAACCTCTCTCCCTGCTCTCTTTGTTGGTGCTGTTTACTCCACTGAGTCAGAACCAACTCACAGCTGACCCTCCAGCAGTTTTTTAGATAAATTACACGGGAGGAGACTGCCCATCTTTTCTCCCACAGAACAGCTGCTGAATTTGAACTGCGTGCCTTTGGGTTGCCAGCACCACTACGCCCTGCTCTCTGTCATGATACATCTTCCCAGTACGTAGCCAGTGAGGGACCGGGGAAGGTCTGCAGTCAGTTCTTCCAGCCCCACCACCTTCCAGCTCCCGCTTAGGACCCTGGCCAGCAGCCCTCTGGCAGAGAGCCAGGAGTCAGGCTGCCTCTGAGAACACGTTACGTGCAAGCGCGGGGACTGCCTGTACCCCGGAGGTCTAGCCACTGCACCCTCCATTCAAACCATTTCACACTGCCCACCCTGGCCCAGATCCTGGGTCCGAAACTGGCTGTGCTGGAACATCGACTTCTAAGAACTGACAGCTGCACAGGGCACCTCGCGTCTTCAAGTCACCGCCGCAAATTAACTCTGACCTAGAATGCAAACAGCCCCGAAAGGTCAAAACTAATTACGTTCTGAACTTGTGCCTTGGTGCGCAGGACGCTGCTACCGTTTTCCACAGGGAAGTGATGCCATCAGCGAGGCAGGCTACAATTTGCTAATGGTTCTTGCACCATGTGCCACGGAGCAGTAACAGAGTCCATAGAGAGAGCGGGGCTGCGACCCCAAAAGTGGAGCCTTCTCTCCTGGCGATTCAAATCCACCAGCAGGAAGAGGACAGAAAGATGGACAACCACCTGCACAGCCCCAGAAAGCCAGTGGAGGGTCAGCTAGGGGTTGCCCGCGGCTCCAAAACAAAGCTGAGTTTTATTATGAGCTAGATATTGTTCTGAACATTGAACAACCGGCAAGCAATAAACAAGCAAAACTGTAAAACATAATGATTGGGAATGACTGTGTGAAACACAATGTGAATGAGGAATAGTGGGAAACAACGTATATGAGCTCTGTGAGCAAACCAACAGGAGATAAAAACTAAAAACCAAAGCAAACAAGCAACAGATAAAACACCCCACCATCCGACAGACAATAGCTCTACTGCTGACTGGGAACAAGAGGCCCCGCTTCCTCAGCTCACAGCTTTCACCGGGCCTCCAAAGTTCTTTGCAATGCCGTCTTCTGCTCTCTCCCAAGGTCCCTGAAGTACTGTTAGTTGCATAGTGGTATATGCTGGGTTGTTAACGGAAAGGTCAGCGGTTCAAATCCAGGAGTAGGCGTTCCACGGGAGACTGAAGGGCTGTCTCCTCCTCAAAGAGTCACAGTCTCAGAAACCCGCGAGTGGGTCGCAATGAGTCAAAAGTCAACTCTCCAGGCGCGAATGTGGTTTCTGGTTTGGTGTGTGCACCAGTTATCTTGTTTCAGAAAAGGAAGGTGGGGGGTGGGGGAGCCCACAGGCTTGCTACTAAATCAGTAGATTTCTTAAAGTACAGTGTTTCAAATGTGTTCTGAAACCCCATCCAGGCTACAACTCATCAATAAATGTGGTAACTGCTTTGTTTAAATTTTATTTATATCATTGCTGAAAATATACACAGTAAATTAATAATAATAGTGGTACATACACCATACGGTTTTCACTAGTTTTCAAGAGGCAATCTCCAGGCCTTTCTTCCTACTTCTCCACCTGGAAATTCCACCAAAACTTGATCCACAGCATAGCAGCGTGCAGACTTCCACTGACAGACGGTACATGAAGTGTGCTGGCCGAGACTCGAACCCGGATCTCCCCTGTGGGAGGCGAGGATTCTACCACTAAACTAACTAGTCCTTCCTAGTAAAGCTTAAAGTAAAAGCCGTCTTGAATCACGCTAGGGCCCAAGATACTGGTTTATATTAAAAATACGAGTCAGGTGCTATACAACTCATAGCAACCCAGCAGAGCTGAGCCCTCCCCAATCCTGTGCCAGCCGCAGCACCTCTGACACACTGGAGTCCACTGCTGCAGGCACTGTGTCAACCCCTCTCATTGGGAGTCTTCCTCTCTTTCACTCAGCCTCCATCCTTCCAAGCATCATGTCTCTTTCCAAGAGAAGACTCTCTCCTAACAACATACAATGGAATACATGAGTGTCGACGTAATAGGCATTAGTGAGATGCGAAGGACGAGCTTTGGCCACTCGGAATCTGATAATCATATGGTTTATTTTGCAGGGAATGAAAAACAGAGGATTAAAGAGCAATGACGTCAGTTTGAGGACTTAGGTGTATCTGATTCAGGTCATGGTCTTTCCGATTACTTGCTGTGCCTCTGAGAGCTGGACAATGAATAAGGATGATGGAAAAAGAACTGACACCTTTGAGCTGTGGTGTTAGGAGGAGAGCACTGAACATCCCATCGGTGTCCAAGAGAACAAACAGACATGTCTTGGAGAAGGTGCAGCCAGAGTGCTCTTTGGAGGCAAGAATGATGACACTTCACCTCACATACTTTGGGCATGTTGCTAGGAGAGGCTCTTCCTTGGAGAGGGACATGATGCTGGGAAGGGTGGTGGGTCAGCGAAGGAGAGGAAGACCCTCGACCAGGTGGATTGATACGGTGACTGCTGCAATGGGCTCCTGTGTGTCAGGAAGTGTGAGGATGGCGCAGGATAGAACAGGGTTCAGATCTTTTGTTCACAGGGTCGCTATGAGTCGTGCTTAACTGGATGACACTTAACAACAACAATAACCTGTCCCAAGTATGCAAGATGAAACTCTGCCTCCCTTGCCCCTAAGAAGCACTCTAGCTACTTGCCTAAAAGTCACAAAGTCACAGCAGGGGCTCCCGTGCTAGAATTCACAGAGAACAGTGCTGCTAATGTGAAGCTGGGGCCTCTCTGATGGTTCAAATCCACCAGCTGCTCCCTGGGAGAAAGACGGCCACTCACCTCCCACGTGATTCACAGCCTCCAAACACTCACTCGAGGGTCAGCTCGGAGCTGGTTCTAACCCGACAGCAGTGAGTTGGGTTTCTTTTTTAATTAAGTAAATGCACCCCCCGTCCCCCAAAACATGACTTAAAACAACAGCCGTGCACGCCAGTCAATGGCCATGAGCGAGCCTGTTTCCACCAGGCCTGGCAGCGGAGTCTGGGGGTCAAGGTTTCCTGGGCCCCACATAACACGTTCTCGTCGACTACCGTAGCTGCACAAATGTTTTGGGCAAACAAGAGCATCTATATAATTTGCACACACGGTCCGCTTTGACAAGATTTACATTCGCCGGTTCATTAATTGAATAATGTGTCAACATAACAAAACATTTGCCTCCTGTTATCTCAGAGGAACAAAATCTCCCCTGGGCAGGATGTTCCATTTCACGGGTTCCTCTCGGCCCCGGCAGAGGACTGCAGACCCGCCGTTCCGTTTAAATGAGCTACGTAGTGTTCACGCCTGCTGTTCCTCTATCTCCGGTGGAAAAACCTGGGTCACTAAAATAAAGATGTACACAGACATACTGTCGTGACTTTAAACAGCTGAAAAGAAAAAGTCAACAGGGACAAACCAGGGAGCTGGAGTGACAGAGAAGGTAAGAAGCGCTGCCATCCCAAAGGTACACAGTTCTAATCCACCAGCTGCTCCAAGAGAGAAAGACGGGCAGTCTCCTCCTGTGCGATGCACAGTCTCTGAAAACTCACGGCGGGAGGGGGGGTGTCAGCTCTGAGTGGGCTCAGACTGGAGAGCAGCACATGAGGGAAAATGGGAAACCAGCAATCTGTGGGTGGCACTGAGAGCGAAGCACTGGACTAATTCACCACAACGTGGTTCAAGGTATTCACTCGTGGACTTCACGGAAGCCAAGGCCTGATGACCTCTATTCAAAAAGGTCACAGTCCCTGGACACTCTGCAGCCCCATTTGTGGACTCGCCATAAGCCACAATTAACTGAGCAGTCGCTGCTTCATCAGTGATGGGCCACCGGGAAATTTTATGCGTCTCATTTAGATACTAAGATGACAACTAACTCTTAGCTACCTTTTTCCAAGAATCCCCAAGGCAGTTGACTGCACAGCTGAAAACAGAATGAAGCTGAAACAGAAACTCTTTATCAGAAGACGTTCAACCGGTATCCTTTATCAACCTGGTGAAATCACACTCGTTTTAGGAACTCTTAGAAACGGAAGTATTTTGCCAAGAAATGAACTTTCTGGCTGGATCTAGAAAGAGCCCCACCAGCCAGAAACCAAGCAGGTAGCTAGCTAACTGCC
This sequence comes from Elephantulus edwardii, assembly GCF_000299155.1. Taxonomy (NCBI): domain Eukaryota; kingdom Metazoa; phylum Chordata; class Mammalia; order Macroscelidea; family Macroscelididae; genus Elephantulus; species Elephantulus edwardii. The sequence continues at coordinate 8,375,609 of NW_006399839.1, read as the reverse complement.
GCCCAGAGGCAGAGGAAATTTTGCAAGATGTCTTTACCTGATAATGTCAGTGTAACTGAATCCCACCACAGTACAATGAGTGACTGTTACTAGGCAAACGGTTACCCTGCAAAATCAAGCCAAAGCAAGCAGTGAGCAACAGGGAGACAAGTGAGACTCCCTACAGGCTGGGATGGCCTCGTTCAAAAGTCTGTTTGGAAAAACAGCCACCGAAAAGCAACTGAAGAGTTGTCTCCCAAAAATCACTGGCCCGCAGACACTGCTCCATTCTAAAATGTCACTCCACAATATGCTTGCCACTGTCACTAATTCTGTAAAAGCAAGCACTGCCAGAGAATTACCACTGAAAACCAGTGACCAGGAGGAAGTGACTATCTAAGCACACGAGAGTGTTTTCAAGAGGGGCGACAGAAAAGCAGAAGTCCCAGGAAGCTCAAAACACCAAGAAGAAGGGGGAGTGGGGAGGGAGGAAGGAACAGATGTTCTTAATTTTAATATTATTATAAGACCCCTCACGGACATGGGTGGGGGATTCAACCCAAATGCTGAGATTTGCTGCTAGTATGTACAGAAACTCTGAAAATGTAGGGCTCCTTGCTCTTTAAGGGGGGAGCTCTGGTGTCTAGTGCTTAGAGGGGAGTGGGAAAGGCAGAGGGGAAAGGAAGTCTGTATCGCATAGCACGTTCATAGACACGCACAAGTTCTACTGTTGCTTAATGTGATCTAAGTTTGATGTGGGATTCCTGTCTTCCTTTTCCACCTGCCTCTACTCTTCAACTCACTAGAGAGCTGTCAAATTCTAGACGAGGCTTTTCAATTTCACAAGTCTCCCCTAAAGTCTGCCCTCTTCCCTGCTTTTCCCTGCTGGGCATGGCTTATCAAAGGGCATGCCCAGCAAGACGAAGCAGCCAAAAATAGCCAGACCAACCATGGCTTCATTGACACCGTTTGTTGGCTTTTCCCAACAAATCATCCCAAGGGACTGATATTTACCACATCATAACGTTTTCTTTACTAATCTGAATAAGCTGAGATGGCCTCATGCAAAGTCAGTCTAAAAAAATAACAATTCTTTTACAGCAGAATTAGTAGCAGTGGTGAGCATATTCCCAGTGATGGTTTAGAAGAGCCCAGTGATTTGGGGAAAATAACTCTTCAGTTGTTATTTACTTGCTATGTTTTCAGCAGACTTTTGAATGAGGCCATCTGACCCTCTAAAGGATTCACTTTGCCTCAAAAGGAAGCTCTGTTTTCCTTTTTTTTTCTTGTGTCAGGGCGAAGCAATCTCAGGTGTGTATGATGTTTGAAGAACTGAGAGTTTCGACCACTGGAGACCACCTGGGTTTGGGCTCCCCCTCTTTTACAAAATTGCAGTTTCAAATTCACAGCAAACGAGATGCTTCATTTTCCTCATCAGTTCCACACAAGAGCTATTTTAGAACTGAAGAGCTTCACATTTGCTGTGTGAAACCATGATGGTGCTGATGAGGAAAGAAGATATGGGGTGGGGTGGGGTGGGGTGGGGGGGTAGCACTTTTGAGAGCTGCTTTGAAACTATTAAGACCAAGAACATTCTTTACTGGAGTGCTGCTACAGAAATGACTGTCTTTTACGAGGTACTATCTCCAGGCAACCTCTACAATCATAAATCATTTAAGAGAAAATTACAACGTGTTAGAGACCTTACCAAACACACACACCTCCAATCCCACTCAGCCCTTCTTGGGCCGTTTAACTGACACATTCTTTCCTCGAATCGCCCATTTTTTTAAGGTGCAAATGAACCTCTTAAAGTGTCACCAGCAGACCTGCAAGTTGAGGAATGGCAAAAAGGAGATCACCCAAAAGGAGATGGCAGGGCTCGAAGCCAGGCTGAGCGCCTGGGGCATAAAAAGGGGCAGGTGCCCCAGGAGGTGCCAGAGGCTGCTGCAACTCCCAGGGAGGCCCAGCACTGAAGGCAGAGGTGTGAGGACCTGGGACAAAACCAAGCAGCCTGGCTTCGTACCCCAAGGAGCCCAGAGGGAGCTGCCTTGGAGGAGGCAGCTGCAAAGGGGGATAAGCAGGCACCTGGAAGGAACGACAGGGATGCACTGGAGGGGACCCCGGGGGAGCAGGGAGGTCCGCGAGGACGGGGCCGGTGGGGACCCCAAAGGCGACCCACGGGATGAGGCTGGACTGGGACAGGGAAGGGGTGGAGGAAACGCAGGGATGGACGGAGCTGGGGCGCAGTGGGCGCCGGGGACGCAGCCGGTCCAGCCAAGTGCCAGCCGCATCCTCCGGCGGCGGGGCGCGCGGGGCGCTTTGGGGGGCGCGCGCCCTGCCCCCCCCCCGGTTCTCAGGGCCGGCCGGCCGAGTACCTGGGCTCGGGCAGGACGATCTTCTTGCTGGCGCGGGCGGCCGGCGTCGCCTTGCTCTTCTCCATCGCCATCAGGTAGCTGACATCGGCCAGCAC
>NW_006399839.1:8365997-8372726 GCF_000299155.1 Elephantulus edwardii | reverse complement strand
GCCACGAGGGACTTCCTCCCCACTCCCCCCTCCTCCTCGCTGTCCATCCCACTTCCCGCCACTCTCACGCCTCCAAGTCCCCCTGCAAGTCCAGCGTGTCTGAGGGTCACTGCACCTTACAACTATGGGGCAACGGGGAAACCCTCCCGCGCCCTGCACTGGGTCGTCTTCCAGCCCGACAGTGGCATGAGAGGGTGTCCCCAGGACTAGAAAGTTCCACTTGTCCCAGCAGGTGATGCTGAGCCCCCCCTGGTCTCCGGTTGCATTTGAGTGTCGCCCAGTGGGCAAGTCAGCTCAGCCAAGAGAGAACTCAGACGTGGAGAAAAGGAAGTCATTTGTCCCATGGGAAGAGGTGCAAAGTGGGGTGAAAAGCCACCACCAGCCCCAGTGCAGAGCTACTCCTAGAAGTCCCCTGTATGAGGAGGTCCAGGAGGGGTGTGCTGCAGAGGACACCCCTTCTTTGCAGCAATCTGAGAGCTCCGAGCTTGAGTTAACAAGGGCAGTTGAGGGCAACTAGAATAATGGCAAGAAGCTGTGCTGCAATCTCGAAGGCACGCTGTTCAAATCCACCAGCTGTCCCAAGGGAGGATGGGCAATCTCCTCCCTTGAGATTAACTGCCTCTGAAAACCTACCTGAGGGTCCACAAAAACTAACAGGTTTTCGAAGGTGGGGGGGAGAAAAGTGCAACAATGAATGAATGGAATTCCAAAATCTCTGTAGATGTTCATTGAAATAAAAAAAAAAAAATAGGAACAAAATAATTTAAAAAAAAAACAACTAACAGGTTTTCCATTCATTCTTTTGACCTACTGTGTGCGCTGAACACAAGCATGATTTAGGGAAGTGGAAAAACCGAGCCCAATAGGGAGGTGAAAGGGAATTTCCAGCACCCTGGGGCTCAGGGTTCAGTTTCTGTCATCCCCACCCCAGCCTGCGGTTGTCACTTGCTTCTCTTCCACAGTGCACCCAAATCCACCTTCAAATCCACATGGCGCTCAAACTGAGGTATCCAGGGACACCTGAGCTGAGAAATCAGCAAACTCGCTTCTTGTAGTCAAGTCAGAAGTGACTCATAGCTGACCCTCCAGTGGCTTTCTGAGGTTGTCCTTCTCCTGGGCGGAGATTGCCCATCTTTCCTTTCTCCCCTGGAGCAGGAGAGGGATTTGAACCATCTGTCTTCTGTAGTGCAGCTCCCTATGGACTAGGCCACCGTTGTTGTTGTTGTTGTTGTTGTTATCATGTGCTGTTGAGTCAGAATGAACTCAGCTGACCCTGCAGCTTGTTCTCAGAGGCTACAAATGGCACAGCAGAAGAATGTCCATCTTTCTCTCTTGGAGTAGCTGTTGGATTTGAACCACCTGCCTCTGAGTTGGCAGTGCAACTCCTTACCCTCAAGATCACCAAACACCCCAACCCCCCTTAAGGTTAACAGAATCCACCAGAAAAACAAGACATGAGAGCTGGACAATGAGGATGGCAGAGAAAGAACTGATGCCTTTGAGCTGTGGTGTTGCGTGCTGAATATCTCAAGAATGGCCAAAAGAATAAACAGGTATGTCTTGGATAAAGTGCAGCCAGAGTGTTCCCTGGAGGCAAAGAGATGAAGCTTCACCTCACAGACTTTTGAGCGTGTTGCTAGGAGAGGTTACTCCTTGGGAAGGCGGAGGGGTGGCGAAAAGAGAGAAAGATCCTTGACCGGGGGTTTGACACCATGACAGAGGCAATGAGCATGAGTGTGTCAGAGCTTGTGAGGATGGCACAGAAACAGGACAGCGTTCAGTTTGGTTCTTCGTAGATTCGCTATGAGTCATACTCACTTTGACTAACAACAACCTGAAACGCAAACTGGCGAAGGTCCAACTTTGGCCAATTCATGCCACGCTGAGGCAGAAGCGTCGGGATTCTGCCCTCAGGAGAACCCTGCCCTCTGTGGTTTGCATTCATTCTCGCGTGCTTCCCCCATCCTGGGTTACTCGGCTCTGCCAGTTAGCAAATTTGGCCAGTTGTTTCTTAAGAAGCAAAGCGTCATTTGTGTGAGTTGCTCAGAGAAGGGGTGAAAGGGGGTGAAAAGTTGGAACACAAGTTGAAAGGAGCTTGGCTAGGCAGCATAAAAGTGTAGCAAGCACAAAATTAGTCAGAAGAGATATATACCGACCAAATACTAAACTTTCTTCTTCCACTTATATGTGGGTGATTTTAATCTGTGGCCCTAAGGCCTGATTTTAATTGTTTTTGTTTAAACATTCTTCTAAGCAGTATAGCACTGGTCTGTCCATTTGCTGTACAGAGGTACAGCAAACTGGTGTTTGCTGTGATGTTAAACACTGTGACACTGATGTGTCAAATGTGATAAGGGTTTCCCATGGTGGACAGTGTTTGGTGGAGCTTCCCGATTAAAACAAGCTTGGAAGCAGGAGTGGTTCCACCTCTGAAATAGCTTGCCTATGGAAACCCTATGAACGTGGAGAAACAATGGAAGTTATACAAGGGTTAAGGTCTTTCGTTCATAGGGTCACTACGAATCATTTACGACACAACAGCACTTAACAACACCATATATATATCCTATAAATGAGAATCCAGAATGACTTCAGAAGGGGAGTTAAGTTCCAAAAAAAAGTACCACTTTATGATTCTGTGAATGCCATCTCTTTTTCACAATTAAATCATTCCCATGATTAAACCATTAAATAAATACAAGTGTGTCACTGCCTCTGTTTTTCCTAGTTTCCCAAACGCTCAGATTTTTAACCTTGTCTCTTGGGTTTCCAGTAAGAAAACAAATGTACTGCCTGCCCGCTGCCTCCCCAGACAACAGGATGTCGTCGGTTTGGAACAAGACCCACCTGACTTCTTGTCTCTGGTAACCCACAGGCGGGGCGCCCTGTTGGTCCAAACCCACCGACTGCTCTGAGGGAGAAAGAAGGGTAATCTCCTCCTGTTTGACTGACAGCCTGGGAAAGGCTGGGGGAGGCTCAGCTCAGAGTAAGTTCAAGCTCAATGGCAATGGGGGAAGGGGGGGATGGAAAGAGAGGGAGAGGGGAGCAGAAGGGAGAGAGGGCTACTCTGATCAGCTGGGTGCTCTTAGAGGCAAAGTTCACACCCCTGTGCTTTAATGAAGGACTTCTGGTGACCTAGTGGGTGGGGAGCTGTGTTGTTAACCAAAAGGCAGAAGGTAGATGGTTTGAATCCACCAGCTGCTCCAATGGAGAAAGATGGGCAATCTCCTCCCGTGTGATTCATAGCCTCTGAAAACTGGGGGGGTCAGTTATGAGTTGGTTCTGACTCAAAGCAGTTGAGTTTGAGTTTACTGGTTTTGGGGTTTGATTTTTTGGTTGTTTTAGGGGTTTTTCTTAGTGTTTGTTTACGAGGGAGGTGGCAGTGGGGCCTGGCCTGCCGAGAGCGTGCAGGAGATCACACACACGAACCCTCTAGCTCTGAATCTCACATCCAGCAGATTGCACTCGACACTCTGCCCCGCCTTTCTTGGGCTTCCTATCTGGCCCCTCGCTAGCTGGAGAAGATACTAGAACTATGCATTGGGTCATTGCTCTCGAAACAGGAAGACCCCATTACCAAAAATAACTTCTCCCGAGGGCGTTTCTAGAAACCAGAACTGGCAAAAAAAAAAAAAAGATGAGCATTTGTACACACAAGCAATTACTCTTCTGGTCGAAAGGAAAAGGGAGTCCAAAACCCGGTCCCCTCATGGAGGCCCTTCCAGCCTTGAAGTCAGCTGACCCAATCTCCCCAGGGTATTTTTCTTGCTATTTATAATGCGTGAACTCTGGGTTTCAGGGCTCTCTGCCGCCTCACTTTCTCCACCACCCACCCCACACCCCTTCCTTTGCTTCCCTTAAGACTGAACAGCTTTGCTTGTTCGCTTGCAGACAAGAGGCAATAATGACAATGATGAAACAGTCATAATGGACCGCTGCTGGGCCGCTGGCCTGTAATTCTCACCAGGAACAGAGCAGCCCCCCGATTTGTGCTTCGCCAGTAATGTTCCCTTGCAAATCATTATCCCCGCGGTCAAGATGGTTTCAAGGCCCGCAGGATTCACATACCTTATGAGGTGCTTCGAGGCGACCAGAGTTGGTTTTCTCCTCTTTTGCCATGACTTCGCTTTCCTGGGAGTTGTGGCTGAGGTAGCCGCGTTCACAGCATTGACTGGAATTCAGAGTCCCTCTGGAATGAAACGATAAAGAAACAGGGAGCTAGGAGATTGCTCTCACTTGAAGTTAGATCCTTGGCTTTATGGACAATCCCTAGACTGTAAAAGTTGAGGCGAAATGGCTCTTCTGGGAAATTAAGCAGTTACAAACTGGGGAAAAAATCCACCTGAGGGTTCCAGAGAGAAGACTGTGGAGGCGAGCCGATGTTTACATGCCCAGCTTCCCGCATTTCTAGCACATGAACAGCATCAACCGCTCCCTAGGCTGATGGCCTAGTGGGTAAGGGGTTGCACAGCCAACCCAGAGGCAGGTGGTTCAAATGCACCAGCCTGCTCCGAGGGAGAAGGACAGGCAATCTCCTCCCGTGCAATCTACAGCCTCTGAAAACCTGCAGGAGGCTCAGCTATGGGTCACTTCTGACTTGACGGCAAGGAGTTGCTGGCATTGTGGTCAAATCGCTCAACGGCTAACAGAAATGTTTTTTGGTTTGAACTCGCCTCCGGTAAAAGATGCATCAGTCTGCGTCTGTAAAGACAGAAGCCTAGGACATCCAATAGAGCAATTCGATCTTATTCTATTGGATCACTACAAGGTAGAATTGATCCCACAGATACGGGAGGTGGAAATCTAACAACAGGGCAAAGGCTTGAAAGATGTGCCCAAAGGTGGGTGTCACAGGTTGGCTTGTGGCCCCCAAAATACCTGTAGGTAATGATATCATGCGGAAACATATCAAACAATTTGTAAAAAGAAAAGATGGAGTTATGAGGGGCAAGGTCCAATGGTGACTCATTTTATAAAACATAATGCATGAGAATACTCAGTATGAATGAAGAACAGTGTGAAATGCAATGTATATGAACTTTGTAAGCCAACCAAAACAAACAAAAAAATTTTAAGACAATAATTGATACTTATTTTTTTAAAGTCACTTTTTTTAAATTATTTATTTATTTATTCTTTTTTTTTATGTGTGTACCGTCAAATTGGATCTGACTGGTACAGGAGGCGATTGTTCCTCCTTCTTCAGCAGAGCATCTGGTGGATTTGAACCGCACACCTCTGGGATTGCAGTGCAGTTTCCTACCACTAGGCCACCAGAGCTCACCAATAATTGATACTTATTAAGTTAGGTGAAAGGAAAGGCAATATGTAATCAGAGGTAGTTCAGAAATGATAATTAATTATAATGAATGTTATAAAACAAAATGCACATGAATGATGGAATGTAAGGTCAGCAGGATTTGCAAACTTTCACTTAAATAACATAATGTTAATAAGAAAGACATCAATGTTTAAAAATCTATTTTAAAAGAAGAAAAGATGAAGAGTGGAATGCATCACCAGTAACCCAAACACAACCCTGATACATGTAAAGAAAGTTTCCCTTGGGGGGGCCTGAAACACTTTTTATCTCACAAGACTTAAAGGAGAGTGGGCTCAGAAGCACCAAAAAGTAATCACCAGGAGTGGAAGGAGTCCTTCTGGACTCACATCCCTGCACTAACCAGCTCGCTAATGTCAGGGTAGGACACGAGGTCGTCGCCAAGGAACGCTGGGCCTGTGGATGCTGATGGAAACACAAACTAACTTTCCTCTAGAACCATCAGAGAGAGAGACAGAGAGTGAGCCTTCGCTTAGAGCCGGCATGTCCTGACTTTGGACTTCTAGCCTCCTAAGCTGTAGACCAGACTTCAGTTCATGAAAGCCACTACTTGTGGTATCACTGTTCTGGTGACCAGATAATGAAAACAGTGATACCAAACTCTGGCTTTTATAGCACTAAAATGATGTTCAATACAGAAGAAGTACTTCCCATTAAATAGGTGGTTGGGAACACATTTTTTTGCATGTGGACTCCAGGTCAGAGACTCTAAAGAGAGGCCGTGGAGGGCTGTGGTTCAGTGCATGGGCCCGGAGCCAGATTCCTGCTTAGCTGTGTGACCTTGGACAAGTTGCTTAACCTCTCTGTGCCTCAACCCCACTGTGTTAATGGGAGTGCCGTGGGAGCAGGACTGCCACACAGGAAAAGCATTTGGAGTGTCTGCAACAGAGAAAGCACTCATTGAGTAATGGATTCAAGGTCATGGACTCAAGGTCATCATCATTCCCACTGTCCTTTGAGAGACAGCAAAGCATGATGGGAAGAGACCTGGCCTGGGAGTGAAAGGGCAATGCTAGACGTGACCCTGGCCTTGGCCGTATGCTGGACAGTGTCAAGTAAGTCTCTTAGGCTGTTTGTATCTCAGTTTCCAATTGAACAAAGGGATTGAGCATGGCTGTCCCTCCGGCACATTAACATTCTACAACTCTCCGGCTTTCTTTAATTTGGCTGTGAATCACATCCCTTAACATTTTGTAGTTTTGGGTTTCTCAGTATCAGGAAATACGCAGAGTGTTACTAATACCGTCCACAGGGGAGGTGAGTAGACCGTCAACACGTTTGTATTTGCTCCCCCAGCAGCTGCACCAAGCCCGGCACATGGGGCTGTGTGCAGGTGACATGTGCTGACTGGATGCGGGAGTGAATGGATGGATGGATGGATGGATGGA
>NW_006399839.1:8364571-8365842 GCF_000299155.1 Elephantulus edwardii | reverse complement strand
CTCTGCTGGAGAAGGAGGGGCAATCTCCTCCTGTACCAGTCAGATCCAATTTGACAGTACACACAAAAAAGAATAAAATAAAAATAAATTTTAAAAAGAAAAGAATAAACTTAAAAAGAGAATAGACAAAGGAATGAATTAATTTCTAGATGGGTAATTGAAAGTGAATGGATAAGTGGATAAATTAAAGAATATTTACATAGATAAGTTAATGGGTCAATGGACAAGTAGATGGATGGATGGATCAAATGAATGCAGGAAAGGATAAGTAGATATAGATAGATAGATAGATAGATAGATAGATAGATAGATAGATAGATAGATAGATTAGATGGATAGATGAATGAATGAATGAATAGACAGATGAGTGAATGGATGGATAAGTGGATGAATAGATAAAAAATGGATGGCTGACTTAGAGATTAGATTGTCTCACAGACTCATCCCTCTATTAGAAGATTGTCTATCCATCTCATTCTTGTTAAATCAAAGGTCTCAGGGCTGACCCTCCCTTGAGTTTCTGGGGCTGTAAATCACACAGAAGGCTGCCCAACTTCCTCCCACAGAACCAGTGGTGGATTCGAACTGCTGCCTTCTGGTTATAAGCACCTATGGATTCCACCATCGGAGCCCCCTATTAGAAGGTAACAGAGAGGAAGGAAAGAAAACAATGCTATTTAAAACCACAAGTGTCCCACTAAAGGAGGAAGTATCATGCTTAAGGATAAATTCTCATGACCAGTTCGCAGCTGCTCTCAGTGCTACTCAAGGTAGAAGATTCTCCAGCAGTTCAAACCCTTAACTACTTGGGGTACACAAAGGTGAGCCTGAGAGCTTCAGGCGTGAGGTTGCAAGAAGCTAAACTATTTTGTTCTGTGAAAGGTGTTGGAGAGGGAAGAGAAGAAGGTGTCTTAGTCACCTAGTGCTGCTGTTCCACAACTATCACAAGGGGGTGACTTTAAAGAACAGAAATTTACTTTCCCACAAATCTGGAGGTTAAAAGCCCAAATCAGGGTCTTGGCTTGTCAATGTTTTCCTTGCTGACCACCCTAGGTGCTCCTCAACTCCTTGGCCAAACACACATGGCATCAGTCTCCTCCTATGTGTATATTTCTCTGTGCCAAATCTGCTAGGAGAACAAACAGGTTTGTCCTGGAGAGGGTGAAGCCAGAGTGTTCCCTGGAGTCAAGGATTCTGAAGCTTCGTCTGACATATTTTGGGCATGTTGCAAGGAGGGACTGGTCCTTGGAGAGGGACATCATGTTTGGCAG
>NW_006399839.1:8363470-8364276 GCF_000299155.1 Elephantulus edwardii | reverse complement strand
CATTGCTGCAGTCACTGTGTCAATTCACCTGCTTTTTTTTTTCACAAAGCTTTTATCACCTTTGCCTCCAAGAAGCACTTTGGCTGCACTTTCTCCAGGACATATTTGTTTGTTCTTTTGGCCATGCGTGGGATGTTAAGTACTCTTCTCCAACACCACAGCTCAAAGGTATCGAGAATTTCCAGCACATTGCGGGCAGGATGGTGGAAGGGACACACACAACTTCACTCATAACAGCAGGAGAGAGCAGATGCCCCAAGGGGTGGGGACGAGCCGCTGAGGTTCATCTAAGGACAGGAAGAACAGGAAGTCGTTCTGTGCTGTCTTCAGTTTGTTTCATTCTACAGCGGTGTCGTACTTTATTAGATCTCTTATGGCATCATGGCATGTGGTTACGGCCAGCTGCAGGGAGAGATGGCTAGTAGTCGGAGCCCTGGCCCACAAGGGAACAATAACACGCAGACGAAGATGAAAGAACTGCTGTGTTCTCACAGCAAGCTTCAGCAAGAAGTCAGTGGGAAGTGAAATCCAGGCCAACAATGCAAAAGGGGATATCAGCTCTCCAGGATCCTCAGACCCCAAGGCTGGCTATGGACTTTCCCAAGGCACTGGGAACGAACCACTTTCTCTTCCAATATTGCACTTTACAGTAATACCAAAGAGAGTGAATGTTGCTGGCTTCTGGGTCACAGAACAAGGGGTCTGTCAATTACAAAAGGTTAGAACTTCCTCGCTCAGTTCCCTGGGGCCTGACGAACATCCTTCTGAGGGCGCTTTTATAGCACTAAAATGATGTTCAATACAGT
>NW_006399839.1:8353089-8363279 GCF_000299155.1 Elephantulus edwardii | reverse complement strand
GATGAGGACAGCACAGGACAGGACAGGGTTCGCGTTTGTTGTTCACAGGGTCACTGTGAGTCACATCTGACTCAGTGTCACCTCACAACAGCAGCAGCAGCAACTGAAATCATTACGGATCCAAGTGAAATGAAATAACTGGACCCTTAGGGTCTTTTTCTCCATCCATCAGGATCCCGTGGTGAGGATTTCTGTTTCCTTCAGTTTTGGGTAGAATCCATACAGATTCTTGAGGTTGAGGTCGGAGTCTCTGATCTCCTGCAGTATAAGCCCTTTAACTCGTCTTCACTTTCTGCAAGCCAGGGTGTGTCATCTGCCATCATGCTGGTTGTTGATGCGTCTTCTTCCCTTGATCCTGATGCCACATTCCTTTTCATAGAGTCCAGAGTCCTGAATTATTTGCTCAGGATATAGCCTGAACTGGCATGGAGAAGGAGTACAACGCCGACACACACCGTTCCTTCTTTTAAACCATGCAGTATCTAGCCCTTAGTTCTGTTCGAATGACCACTTCAAATGACTAATTTTTTTTTTATTTCATTACTTTTTGTGTGTGTACCCTCAAATCAGATCTGACTGATACAGGAGGAGATTGCCCCTCCTTCTCCAGCAAAGCATCTGGTGGATTCGAACCACATACCTCTGGGATTGCAGTGCAGCTTCTTGCCACTAGGCCGCCAGAGCTCCCTTTCAAATGACTACTTTTGCACGAGCACAATGAAGGGCTCTGGAGTCCCATTCTTCTTTCAATTAGCCATCATTTATTATGATCCACACAATCAAATGCCCTTGCATCGTCAATAAAATACCTTTCTGATATCCTCTCCTTCCAGGCAACATCCATCTGCCATCAGTCATGGTATTCCTGGTTCCCCTCCTGAATGCAGCTTGAGTGTCTGCCCCAGTGGAGGCTGTGAGAGTGGTGCGGCCCAGGCTGATCTGTTGTTCACATGGTTGCTAGGAGCTGCAGTGAACTTGATGGTCCCTAACAACAGCACCAGCAAGTGTTAAGGCCAGATGATCTGCTTCCATAGAGATTCCAGGGAATAAAACTCAATGAGGCACTTCAGCTGTGTCACATGGGGTTCTAGGAGTTGGAACTGATCTGGCTGCACTAAATACAGCAGTAACAGCCTGAGCTAGAGGCTGCTGGCATTTAACAAACCTCCCTGGATCGCTGGGAGGACAGCCTACCTCTTCTCACCTCCTCAGCAAGTCCTGCTACCTCGCTCCCAGCAGATGTTAAGTTCCCAGAATGGTCTCATTCTGTCAGAGCTCATAGACCTCACAGCCTAGGTCAGACTCAGGGACGCAACTGTGGTGCTTGGGCCAGTCCTGGCATCGCCGTGATCCCACAGGACCCCGAAAAGCCCCCTAGGAGGTTGTCACATGCTCCTAAAACACGCCCTGTGCCAGCATTGCAGACATTTCTGGGTGAAAAGTGCAGACAGAGATTTCAAGATTCAGTGTGGAGCCTGAGAATCTATATTTTATTGCAAGTTCCAAACGCACACCCCGAATGGGATCCAGATGCCATCTAGTTCACCAAACCATTGGAATTTTATGCCCCGTCCCAAACATACTGAACAGACTCTGCTTTGTGACAAGATAGACGTGCAGGCTCTCCCAGGACACAGGAAAAGTGAGAGAAGGCTCTGCTCAGGTGGGCTTCACTTAGGAAAGTCCCAGTGGAGGAAGAAGGGTTCAATCAGCTGAACTCCACACTAGGAGCCTGCAGAGAAAGCAAGAGAGTGGGGAAGGATGAGGCTGGATTAGCCAAGAGAGTTTGCATGGCCTGGAGACCACAGTGGGAAAACAGGAGGAAGCCAGTGGAAGGTTTCAAAGGCAACGTGAAGAGATCAGATGGGCCTTTTTCTACAACCCATTGGGATGAGTTACAGGTCTGTGGGGCAGCAGGTGAATAAGGGGAAGCCTCAGGTGGGTCTAGGGAGCTCTGGTGGCCTTTCAGGTAAGGAGTTGTGCTGCCAACCCAAAGTTAAGATGGGTACTCTCCTCTCGTGGGATTTACAGCCTTGGACAACCTCCTGGAGGGTCAGCTATGAGTTGGTTCCACCTTAACAGCACATAACAAGTAAGTGGGTCTAGACTAGCCAGCGAGCAGCCTGGGACGGGGTGGCTGCAGAAGGGATACCAGGAAATCACCCGTGAGCTTCCTAGAAGTGGGCCAAATGGAAGGACAATGATGAGAGACCACCTCATCCTACAAGAACAAGAAGGAGGGACAGGAACAGGTGATGGAGGGGTTGTGGAGAAAGTCCAACTCTCATCTATGGTTGGTAGGAACGTGCAATGGTACGGCCGCTATGGAAACCAGGTGGACGGTCCCTTAAAAACCTGAACCTCAAAATAGGTCTGCAGATCTACTGGATGCTGCTACCAAGGGTGTTGATTGTGTATTTTACTAAGAGTGTTGACTGTGGATTGTACCGATGGTGTTGATTGTGGGTCATACCAAGGGTTTTGACTGTGGGTCATACCTAAAGTGTTGACTGTGGGTCGTACCAAGGGTGTTGACTGTGGATTTTACCAAGAGTGTTGACTGTGGATTGTACCAAGAGTGTTGATTGTGGGTCATACCAAGGGTGTTGACTGTGGGTCATACCAAGGGTGTTGACTGTGGATCGTACCAAGGGTGTTGACTGTGGGTTGTACCACGGGTGTTAATTGTGGGTTGTACCAAGGGTGTTGATTATGGATCCAGGTTAAGATGAAATCATTGACAATTTCAATATTGTCTCCATCTTTCATAAACTTACATACAAGACTAAAAATAGAAAACCAAAGACATCAGGCTCTTAGAGACAACTACAAAGCAAAAAGAGGGAAGAAATAGTGACGTTCTAGACCTTTAAATTGGAAAGGACGTCAAGACCATTTCTAGATAGAGTGAACTACTAGAGACTTGTGAATAAAATAGTGATTGAAAGGGGAACCACAAAGAAAATTGATCAGCCTCCTCCTCCAAGATAGAAAAGAGACATTCATAAACAGTAAAACATTAGAATGACAGCAATCAAGGAAATATTAAGAAAATCCATAAACCAAAGGATCTCATCATAGACATGTGCAGTGGAGAAGTCAGCAACACTACAAAAAAGAGATAGAAAGTGCAGACAAGTGATAGCAATAGAACCTTACCTGCCGATAATTACACTGAATGCAAACGGATTAAGTGTACCAATCAAGAGAAGAGTCGAAAGACAGGTCCAAAAACATGGCCTATCCACATACTGTTTACAAGAGATATAAGAACCAAGAAAAGGACTAAAAATCAAAGGGTGGGGAACAAAATATACCAAGCAAATGACAATCAAAACCAACAGGAGTAACAGTATTCATTTTTTTATTTTATTGGGAAAAACATATTGGGGGTACAACATATTGAGGGCTAGGGGCAGAAGGGTGAGGATGGGCAGGGATGAAAATTGTAGGGGTGCAGTTGCAGAGCTGCACAATTTGGTTGGTGGGGGGAGCAGGTGAAGGAAATGAAAAGGATCCAATGGGGACCAAATGCTACAGGGGAATGGTAAGAATATTCCAATGGTGATTAAGCTAACTGTCTTATTTATTTGGGAACTGGATGCAGACTCTCTGGCTTCTTCATGCTGAACAGGGGTGTTGATGTGAAGGGGGAAAGGGAGGACACTTTATCACCTTCCTGGTGGTCTTGGGTTAAAGCTGCTTGCCTTCTTGTTCTGTTAGAAGATATTTTCCTGTCATTTGCTCCCCTCTGGACTCCAAAGTGTTTTCCCAGGTGGGCCCAGAGGAGTAACAATATTCATTTCTGATAAAACAGACCTCAAGACAAAAGCCAGCATAAGAGATGAAGAAGGCTGTTCTAGAATGGTTAGTGGGCTAATTGAATAAGAAGGTATTACTGAAATTAATATGTACACACCCAACAAGATGGACTGACAGTGACTGTCACAATGTGTTTGAGCATATCAGAGAGGGTGCGGAAGGTGCAGGGGAGGGCAGGGTTCAGATCTCCTGTTCAGAGGGTCGCTATGAATTGTAGTTGATGTGATGGTATCTAACAATAACAACATCATCAAGTGAACTATACCATGAGGAAACACTCACCCTTAGGGTAGACAACGACATGAGGCCAAAAAGGAAATATTTGTTCCCAGAGATAAAGCTTACAAGGCAGGAAGAGGTGGGGCAGATGGATTAAGGGAAATGAGAATCATAGGCAGGAAGTGGGAAGAGTGTGGTAATATTGTGGGTATTGTAAATAAGGCCATAAAGCAAAATGCGTATGAATAGCCAAATCGAGAACTAATTTCCTTTTCAAAATTTCACTCAAATAAAAATGTTGTTGTTGTTGTTAGGTGCCGTCCAGTCACCCAGTCGTAGATGACTCATAGCAACCCTATGAACGGAAGATCTGAGCACTGTTCACAGAGTTTCCAGAGGCAAGCCATTTCGGAAGTGGATGCCGCTCCTGCTTCCAAGCTTGTTTTAATTGGGGAGCTCCACCAAACACTGTCCACCATGGGTGACCATTACCACATCTGGCACATCAGCATCACAGTGTTCAGCTTCACAGCAACCACAAGTTACCTCTGTACAGCAATGCACAGACCAGTGCTATCCCGCTTAGAAGAACGTTTCACATAAAAAACCAATCTGAACCAGGCCTGAGGGCTACAGATTAAAATCACCCGCCTTGGGCTTGGTAAAATAACTTTCTGTCCAGTAGGCCAATGTAACAACAAATAAAAATACTTTTTCTTTTTTCTTTTTAAAAAGGGAGCATTTAGGGGCGCTCTGGTGGCCGAGTGGCAAGGAGCTGCAACTACAATCCCATAGGCACATGGTTCGAATCCACCAGATGCTCTGCCGGGGAAGGAGGGACAATCTCCTCCTGTAGCAGTCAGATCTGATTTGACGGTACACGCACACAAAAATAATAAAAAATAAAAAATAAATTTTAAAAAAAAGGGAGCATTTAACTCCTAACCAAACAAATGATTGTTGAAACTCATCCCCAACTCCTGGGGGTGGGGGTGGGGGGTGGAAAATGAGGTAAATTGCTTTTATAAAAACGACAGCTAAAAAAAAAAACAAACCACCACACACACACACAAAAACTAACAAACAAACAAAAAAACGACAGCTCTGGAAACCTCATGGACAATCTTCCTCTGTTCTGTAGGATCACTATGGGCTGGAGCAGACTCCACGGTAATGAGTTTTGGTTTTGTTATGCTTATTTCAAAGACTCTAGCCTTCCATATGGGGTGACAGGTGACTTAAACAAAAATCTTCACAAATGGACCAAGCACGATCATGGTAAGTAGAGGAAATACTGAAGGTGTCATAGCCTGCCCCTTTACTTGGCTCTGTAATTGTTCAGAGAGGCAGCAGACCCAATGGTATGTGTCAGAGGGTAAATCTGCCCCCCCAAATGCAACGATGTCACTTTGAAGACTACGGTGCATCTGACCCGATCCATAAGATTCTCCATCACCTCATACATGGGAAAGCTGGACAATAAATAAAGACAACCAAGAAAAACTTGATGCCACTAAAATACAATGTTGGCAAATAATACTGAATGTATTATTTTGCAGAACAAACAAAATCTGTCTTGGAAGTAAAGTAGCCAGAATGCTTCTTTGTTGTTGTTGTGGTGGTGGTGGTGTACGGTCGAATCAGATCCAACTGGCACAGCCGGCTATTGCACCCCCCTTCTCCAACGGACCATCTGGTGGATTCGAACCGCACGCCTTTGGGATTGCAGTGCAGCTTCTTGCCACCAGGCCACCAGAGCTCCCTCCAGAATGCTTCTTAGAATCAAGGATGGTGAGACTTTGTTTCACTTATTTTGGACACGTTTGCAGGGATGCTAGCCGCTGCAGTAAGATATCGTACTTGGTAAAGCAGAGAGGCAGGGAAAAAAGGGGGAGGTCCTCAGTTACATGGACAGACCGGTGGGCTCAAACAGCAACGTCTGTGAGGAGGCTCCTGGGCCAGTCAGTGTTTCATTCTATTGTCAACATGACTCAGAATCAATAATTGAAACCGAACAACAACAACAACATGTCAATCTCATTAATCCTTCCTCAACCCCCCAGTGATGGAGATGATTGGCCTTGTGCTGGAAAATAAGAAAAATGTTGAAGTCATTTGGGACAGGACATGCAATTACTACCTTCTAAGGAGGTGAATCGAGGGCACAGGAGCACAAGAGGCGCTCTGATGGTGGAAGTGATTAAAAGTTTGTCTGCTAACTGAGATTGAGCCCAGCAGGGGCAAAGATCTGGCTGGCTGCTGCCGGGACGACTACAGCCTGGAAAATTGGACCTCTGTCACCAGAAGTCACTCCAAATTAGAATTGGCTTGACAACCCCCCATAGCAAGTCTCAACTGGGTGCTTATACCCTCAACCTGGTATTCAGTGTGTGCTTCTACGTGATGGTGCTGGGGAAGAGGACTGACCATCTCATGGAGATGGAGAACAAACAGTCTGTCCTAGAGAGGGTGAAACCAGGCTGCTCCTTGGAGGCAAGGATTCTGAAGCTCCGTCTCACTTTGGGCACGTGGCCAGGAGGGACCAGTCCTTGGAGAAGGGCATCAAGCTTGGAAGGTGGAGGGACAGCACAGGAGAGGAAGACCCTGGATGAAATGGATTGACACAGTGAGTGTGGTAATAGGACACGTTTCAGAGCCATTGTTCATAGGATCCTTATGAATTGTAGTTTCTAGGCGACACGTAACAACAACATCAGGCCAGAGAATATTAACACCATACACATGCATGTGTGTGTTACACCCTAACATCCTATAAAATCCTATGGCCAACCTCACCTCCTATGACGCTCGACTCCACTCATCAAGCTCATCACCCACAGGCCAAGCTGATTCCAGACCCACATCTTTGTCCTGTCCCTTTTCTCTGCCTACAACGTTTTCTTCCAAGACCTTTGCTTGCTTTTTCACCGCTCACGTCTCAGGAGATACTCCATTCACCACCTCTGTGCAATAATGCAGAGTTAGCAAAGAATCCCACCAGAGGCTCCCTCCCATTCCTTAGCCCTTTCTCTTTCCTCATTCCTCTCCTCCTGCCCCACCTCTCCTTCCTCCTTCAGGCCCAAGCATCCCTCTCTTCTCCAGGCCCTCAGCTCATGCACTTTCATTTTAAAAATGAAAAAGTGGAGAGAAAAAAAAGCTGCGTGAATGGATGCTCTATCAGTCATTTATACTTTAGTATGATTTTGTGGGTAGACTCACTCTCCAAGGAGCATGTAAACTTTAAGCCTTGTGCTTTATTTAAAAACAGAAGGCTTGGTCCTTCTTAAAAGAATGTCATACATTGGGATGGTCTGTTTTGTGTATACACATGTGATGTGTAAAGGGTATTACATTTTCTTCCATAACACCTGTCATGGACTGAATCATGTTGCTCAAGGGACCTTGGGCAGCTTAGTGATAAGGAATTTCTCTACCAACATAAAGGCACATGGTTTGAATCCACTAGCTACTTGGTGGATGTGATGTCTGATGCCCCTGTCTTCACAAGATAGCAGCCCATCAGGTGGGACTTCACTGGCTGACCAATTATTTCGTTGACACTCTGCTATGGGCCAAAAGAACATGGACTGAAACAGCCCAAGTGCCCATCAGTTGAGTTAAATGGCTAAAGAGACTGGGGTATGTTCACACAGTGGAGTATTATGCATCCCTTAAAAATTACCAAGTGCACACCCATGTTTATCACGGATTTGTTCACAATAGCAAGGACTTGTAAACAACCTAAGTGCCCATCAGCAAACTAATGGATAGAGAAGCTGTGGTACATTCACACAATGGAATACTACATTGCATTGAAAAACAAGGAACTCATGAAATATTATTCAAAATGGGTGATCCTGGAGGACATTATGCTGAGTGAAATATCTCAGTCACAAAAGGACAAATACTGCATGGTGCCACTGTTGTAAAACAGGACTGACATTGTGGTTAGGGGGAGACTGATAAAGGTGGGTTAAATAATGTATACTGCATTGAAACCGATGAGGGAGAAAACTTTAAAAGGGATATGTGATTAGGGAATTTTGTCATGACAGGAGTCCGGAGCGAAGGCTGCATAGCGGAGTGGGCCTGGGGGGGAGGGGTTGTAAAACAATGAAATCATTTTTCTTTTACTTTTCCAAGAGGGGAGTGTACTGGGGGGGGAGGGTTGGGAGAGGAGAAAAGTGCCAACAATGAATGAATGGAAATCCAAAGTCTCTGTAAATTTTCATTGAAATTAATAATTAAGAAAATTTTTTTTAAAATGACCAAGAAGTAATGACATACTGCACAGCATGGAAGACACTAGAACGAATTATGCTGAGTGACATATGTTGCTGTCATTATGTCCTCCGGAGCTGGAAGCATCCTTCCTCTCCCTCACTTTTGGACATGTTGTAAGGAGGGACTGGTCCTTGGAGAAGGACATCATGCTTGGGAGGGTGGAGGGACAGCGCAGGAGGGAAAGGCCCTCTAGGAGGTGGATTGATTCAGTGACTGGGGTAACACAGCTGGCCCTCTCGTGGGGTCCCAGAGGTTCTAAGCCACGCGGGTGGGAAATGCTCATCTTTCACACCCAGAGCAGCTGGTGGGCGCGAACCACCTGCCTCTGTGCTGGCAGCTCAACTCTTTATCCACGAGGACACCAGTCCCCAAAGGACCATGATAGCACATTGTTGTTGGGAGCCATCAAATCAAGCACAACTCAGAGTGAACCTACGAATGACAGATCTGAACCCTGCCCTGTCCTGCACCATCCACATCATCACTGACACACTTGGAGCCCATTTCTGCTGTCACTGTGTCAATCCATCTCACTGAGGGTCTTCTCTTCCACTGACCCTATCTGCCTTTCGAAGCATGATGTCTCTTCCCAAGGAATAGCCTCTCCTAGCAACATGCCCAAAGCGTATGAGATAAGGCTTTGCCAGCCTTGCCTCTGAGGGATACTCTGGCTGCACCTTTTCCCAAGACCCACCTGTTCTCTCGTCAGTCCATGGGTCATCCAGCACTTTTCTCCAACACCACAACTCAAAGGCATCGATTCGTCTTTCAGCCTTATTCATTGTCCAGGTTTCAGACACTTGAATCAGGTACACCTTAGTCTTTAACCTGACATCATCACTCCTCAGTACTTTGGAGAGGTCCCTGACAGCAAACTCTCCCAATGTAATACATCTTTTGATTTCTTGACTGCTGGTGCCAAGGGTTTGGATCATGTGTCCAAGTGAGATGAAATCGTTGATAATCTCAATCTTTTCTACTTCTCTCATGATTTGCTTTTTGGTCCCGTAGTGAGGATTTTTGTTTCCTGAGGTTGAGATGGAACCCATCTTGAAGGCTATATTCTTAACTCTTCTGCAGCAAGCCTTTCAAGTCCTCTTCGCTTTCAACCAGCAAGGTTGTGCCATCTGCATAATGCAGGTCACTGATGAGCCTTCCTCTTACTCTGATGCCACATTCTTCTTCACAGAGTCCACCTTCTCTCAGAATTTGCTCAGCTTACAGACTGAATAGGTCTGGAGAGAGGATACAGCCCCGAGGTACATCTTTCTTGATTTTATACCAGGCAATGTTCCCTTGTTTTGTTCATTATAAGAGACAGAAGGAATCAATCTTGGAGCGGTAACGGAGAATAGAAGCAAGGAAGAGGGGGAGTGAAAATAAAGAACATCAATTACTGAGAGTCTCTGTAACAGGGAACCTCACAGTCCACTTGTGAATCCAGGAAGGCTTCTCTGAGGAGGTGACACTGGAGTTGAGGCTGGAAGGATGAGCAGAAAGGGACAAGAACCAGCTTCCAGAGGGAGGGTAGGTCCTGGACAAGAGCAAGGGGACACAGTGGAAGGGGAGGCCACCTTAGAATGAAGACTGTATAAAAAGGGTGTGACACAAGAACACATATTGTCCGGCGAGCTCTGGTGGCCTGGTGGCAAGAAGCTGCACTGCAATCCGAGAGGGACACGGTTCAAATCCATCAGATGCTCTGCTGGAGAAGGAGGAACAATCTCCTCCTGTACCAGTCAGATCTGATTTGACGGTACACACAAAAAATAATAAAATTTAAAAATTTTAAAAAATTTAAAAAAGAACAAATATTGTCTAAAACCATTATCATAGAATGAGTATGAAGATCCAAAGGGGGGGGG
>NW_006399839.1:8348905-8352989 GCF_000299155.1 Elephantulus edwardii | reverse complement strand
ACAAGTAAAGAGTTACTCCCTAGTTAGGTAGAAATTTACAAAATCATTGCTCCTGTGCGCTGTGTGGTATTCAGCATGTGAATGTACCATAATTTCTCAATCCATTCAATTGTGGCTGGACATATGAACTGTTTTCATGTTCTTGAAATGGTGAATAATGCTGCTATGAACACTGGTGTACAAGTCTCGATTTTTGCCTCAATTCTCATTTTCTCTGGGTGTATTCCAAGCAGTGGAATAGCTGGGAGGGCCTGGAAAGCATTATGCTTAGTGAGCTCAGTCCCTTAAGGGGTCGTACAATTTGATGGAGGGGTGAAGGAAATTGGAAGAATCTGGTCTGAAAAACAATGTATTAGAATTCTGTAAATAAACTAGTATAAATAAAAAGGAAATTTTTTCTTTCAAATTTATTTTAATGAAAGTTCACAGACTTTGGATTTCCATTCATTCATTCACTGTTGCACTTTTCTCCCTGCCTGCTCCTCCACCCCCCAATTAGCTTTTCTTTTTGAAAAGTAAAAGGAAAAAGAGAAAATTCATTGTTATTCAGTCCTTCCCCCCAAGTCCACTCCACTGTGCAGCCTTCACTCCGGACTCCTGTCATGACAATAATACCCATTCATATATCCCTTTTAAACAGTTCTCTCCCTCATCTGTTTCAATGCAGTATACATCATTCCTCCCATCTTTCTCTGTCTTCCCTCAACCCTGATGTCAGTCCCATTTTACAGCAGTGGCCCTATGAAATATTTGTCTTTTTGTGACTGAGATACTTCACTCAGCATAATGTCCTCCAGAGACACCCATTTTGTGTAATGAGTTCCTTGTTTTCAATGCCGCATAATATTCTATTGTGTGAATATACCACAGCTTCTCTATCCATTGGTTGTTGATGAGCACGTGGGTTGTTTCCAACTCTTTGCTATTGTGAACAAAGCCAGAATAAATATAGGTGTGCATGTATCTGCTTGGGTGGCAGTTACGGTTTCTTTAGGGTAAAATATAATTTTTAGTGCAACAATGAATGAATGGAAATCCAAAATATCTGTAAATGTTCATTAAAATTATTAAGATAAAATTTTAAAAGAACAAAAAATAGAATTTTTAATTTTTTTTTGCCTTTAGAAGTTTACCAATAAGATCTTAAATACACATAGATATTCACAAAGTGGTTCCGAGTCCTTTTTTTTTTTTCCCCGAGTCCTTTTATACAATCCTTTAAATGAGGTCCAATGGCTGAGAGACTCTGTATGTAACAAGATACACGGTCACAGAAATCATGACTTACAATAACCTTCTCTTTTCCCAAGAGCTCTGGTGGCCTAGTGGCAAGAAGCTGCACTGCAATCCCAGGGCCATGCGGTTCGAATCCACCAGATGCTCTGCTGGAGAAGGAGGGACAATCTCTTCCTGTACCAGTCAGATCCAATTTGACGGTAGATGCACACACACAAAAAAAAAATTAAATAAAATAAATAAGGATATGACATGGCCCAGCAAACTTTGAGAAAGACATCTCTGGCTCCTCTATGGATAACAGTCCTTCTCTTCCTTTGAGGGTCCGAAGAAGAGGTGTGAGCTCATGTGTGAGTGGCCCTGCAGGTGAACTCATGCATGCGCGCGCACACACACACACACACACACGCACACACGCACACACGCACACGCACACTGGCTGGCTTTCCCTGGAGCACATCCCTTACAAAAAGCTTTAACCAGTGGAAGCAACTGACCACCCTGCCCAGTAAGCCCATCATTTTTCTAGACAAACAGGAAAGGTGCACAACATCAGGCAAAATGACCACCGTTCTCAATGCACACCGCAAAGAAACCTCTGTTCTGGCTCCACCTGGGGCCAGTGTGTGTTATGCAAATACAGCCCACAAGCAAATAAATGGTGACTCCTGGGTGGTGAGCCTGGGACAGAGGTTTCTCTTGTTATTCAACGCCATCTGCCCTCTGCCCTGTGTGCTCCCATCAGGCCCCTCACCGTGTGGACACCATCAGTCCTGCACTGTGTGGGCTCCACGTGAGCGATGACGAAATTTCCTCCAGCAGAGCCTTTACCCCAGAAACCTTGGTACAACGAGCAGGCCTCTTGGGGTCCTTGGTGACTGTTCTGATCACACGGGGAGCCCAAGGAACGTGCCAGAGGGGATGAACGACCTCAGAAGGTTGTGGGAGGCCAGTGCAGCGATCCTCAAGTGTCTGGCACAAGCCGCCTTCTGCTGGACTGCCTAAGAGCACTTCATGTCCACGTGGGGCCTTCTCTCCCATCTGGAGGAGACCATGTGGCCGTCCTCATGGCAAACCCAAGTGTTACAGAGAGCTCTGATCTCAGGTTTTCTCGGCTGTAATCTGTATGGGCATAGATCTCCAGGCTTTTCTTCCACAGTGCTTCTGGGTGTGTACAAATCGGCCAAGCTGTCCGTCACCACGGAAGCCGCTCAAGAAACTGGTTGTCTATTCCCAGTGGTGATTCAATCTGGCTGATCAAACTGGATCTCTGGATCCCACTGCTGGGAGACAGGCAGAAACAATGCTTTTGCATGAATTACCTATTGATGTACCCATGTTGTTGTTGTTGCTGTTGTGTGCCAAGTAGTCAGCACCAACTCCTAACAGACCCTCCAGCCAGTTTCCGAGGCTGTATATCATACAGGAGGAGACTGTCCACCTTTCTCCCAGGAAGCAGCTGGCCCCAGCCCCATACCACAAACGAATGCTTAAACAACACACAGTTATCACTTCAAAAGCTTTAGAAGGACAGGAACCGGGTCTCACTTAGTGGAGATGTTTTAGTTACATTGCTGAAATAGTAACAAAAGTAAAAACAAAGTAACAAAAACACCACAGGGGAGTGTATTTCAACAACAGGAATGTATTGTCTGAAGGTTTACAAGGCTGGCTGTTATTATATACTAGAACCAACCCATAGGTGACCCACTAGTGGGATTTTAGAGGCAGGAGATCACCCGGGAGGAGACTGCCCATCTTTCTCCATCCGAGCAGCTGGTGGATTTGAGCCGGAAGCCTTTGGGTTAGCAGCTCCCATCAAGTCAAACTACGACTCAAAGAGATCCTGTGAGCAACAGATCTGACCCTTGCCCGATTCCGCACCACCATGATCACAGTTCCCATCATGCTTGATCCAAAAGCTGCAGTCACCGTGTCAATCCGTCTCATTGAGAATACCCTGAAAATGTCCACCACAGTCAAGCCCATGGTTACAAGCACCGAGCCCACCCACTTCCCCGAGGGTCATCCTCTCTCCAGCAGGGATCATTTTTCCCCAAGCAAGATGCCCTTTCTTTCCAACACTAGACCCTCCTGACAGCACGCACGGCAAAGCCTCCCCGCCCTCACATCTAAGGAGCATCCTGGCTTCACTTCCTCTAAGCAGATTTGTTTGTTCTTTTTTTTAGATTCGATGTTCTTTGTCAACACCACAGTTGTAAGGTATCAATCCTTCTTTGGTCTTCCTTATAAAAGAATGCTTTGAATAGCAAAGAATCGGCTCTCTCCACACGCAGGGGGAAGGAGGTATAATAAGGTCAAGTCAGGATACACTCCCTGAACAATCCAAGAGGTGATATCTCATGAAATTATATAAGAGCAAATGGAGACAGATTACATGGAGCCTGTGCTCCAAAGGACCTTAGCCTGGCTGGGATGATGTGAGATTTGAGGATGAGAATTGATCACGTCCATCAGAGAGCAAGAAACCAATGGATTTTTCCATCTCATCTCTCCCATACACGACCCGAGGAACCTTAGTCTGACTCTCAAGGAACCCAGTCCTTTGTTCTTGTTGTTGTTGCTATGTGCCCTCAAGTTGTTTGTGACACATAGCGACCCTATGTACAACAGCCCTAAACTCTGCTCTGTCTTGTGCCAATCGCACCATCTCCAATACACCCATCCCGATTATCCCAGTCACTGAATCAATCCACCTCATAGAGGGCCTTCCCCTCCTGCGCTGTCCCTCCACCCTCCCAAGCATGATGTCTCTCTCCAAGGACCAGTCCCTCCTTATAATGTGTCCAAAGTATGTTAGATGGAGCTTCAGAATCTTTGCCTCCAA
>NW_006399839.1:8295697-8348805 GCF_000299155.1 Elephantulus edwardii | reverse complement strand
GAGGGCCTTCCCCTCCTGCGCTGTCCCTCCACCCTCCCAAGCATGATGTCCCTCTCCAAGGACTGGTCCCTCCTTACAACATGTCCAAAGTATGTTAGAAAAACCTATGTACCCAGTCCTTTAAGTGGGGACAATTACAGGTTGGTCACAAGGTTACATCATTCTGTTAAAATGACTACAGTGAAAACGTGACCAGAACCAAGCATCAGTAAAGATTGTCTACTGCTTGTTTGAGTATAAGTTACTCTGATCATTTTGGAAAATTGGCCCCCATGTCAACAAAGGGAGTGAACAACCTAAATGACCACATAGTGCCCCTCCCTTCCCTCCCTAGAAGACCCTCCACTGGCTAAACCACAATGGAATGCCCCTCCCTTCCCTCCTTAAAGACCCTTACTATAAAACCTGCCCTAATCCACTTTAGGGTGAGGTATTTCCCCGGTCTGTCCCTCTGCCTGTTTCTCTCTCTGTGGACCAAGGTATCCTGCCTGGAAGACCCCTTAATAAAACTTCGTTAGCTTAAAAACAACAACAAAAAAATTGGCCTGATGCACTAAATATGCATTGACCCTATAAACTAGGAATTTTTCTTAAAGATATATGTGCTACAAAAATGAATGCATAGGGGGGAGGGAATGCATAACAATGAGTTTTTCTTTTCAAGAAGAGTGATTTGGGGAAAGGGGGTGGGCAGGGAGAAAAGTGCAACAATGAATCCTAAGTCTCTATAAACTTTCATTAAAATTCATTTGAAAAAATGAATGCTTAGGCCTGAACAAAAGTTCACAGCAGCTTTAGTCACAGCCAGACTTGCAAATGACCCAAAGAACCACCAGAAGTCTGACATATAAACTATGGCATGCCACAAAATGGAATACTATACAGCAACGAAAAAGCATAACCCTGGTTGCCTGTGGTAACAGGATATGCCACACATTACTGTTGAGTGGACGAAGCCAGGGACAAAAGGAGCACATATTCTAAGAAACTATCTATATGAAGCTAGAAAACAGGCAGATGTGATCCATGCTGACTGCAGTCAGCATCACTATTAGCTTTAGCTGCGTGTCTTATTCAGCTCAGTGACACCTAACAACAACAACTGAGACAGAAGGGAGGGTGCTGCCCGGCACCAGAGAGGTTTTATGTCCTAGTCAAGTAGGACTGACGCTGTTGCTCCTGTCAAGTCAGCTCCTGTTCCTGGAAGTGCCATGTCCAGTGGAACAAAACATGGCCTGGTCCTGTGGCTTTGGCGATTTCCTGCCTCTGAAAACCTGCTGGAGCTATGGGTCAGTTCCAACTTGATGGTGGTGGTTGTTGTTAAGTGTCACTGAGTTATAGACTCATAGCGATCCTATGAACAAAAGACCTGAACACTTGTATAACTTCCATCATTTCTCCAAGTTCTTAAGAGTTTCCAGAGGCAAGCTATTTCAGAAGTGGATGCCACTCCTTCTTCCAATCTTGTTTTAATCAGGGAGCTCCACCAAACACTGTCCACCATGGGTAACCATCATCGCATTTGACACATCAGTGGCACAGTGTTCAGCTTCACAGCAACCACGAGTTACCTCTGTACAGCAAATGGACAGACCACTTAGAAGAATGTTTGACCAAAAACAACTGAAACCAGGCCTGAGGGCCACAGATTAAAATCACCACCTTTAGCTTGGTAGCATCACTTTCTATCCACTAGGCCAACAGAGCTCTCTCTATGCCTCACAGCAATTCAATGAACAACAGATCTAACCCTTGCCCTATTATATGCCACTCCCACAATGTAAGACATGCTTGAGCCCATTGCTACAGTCACCATATCACTCGATGGTACACAACAACAACAACCTCTCAATGCCCTACCCAGAGCTCCCACCAGGGATGCTAAGGGAACTGGACATGCCTCCTGTGAGCTTGTGAGGAGGGCACTTAGAAAGGCTTGAGGTCCTGGGCCCCATGGTGGGAATGCAAGCAGCCACTCCTGGTAAAATACCCATGGATGGCTTTCATCCACACTGGGTACCCATGCTGTCACTCTCGGTGATGGAAACACCATGAACGGCATAGAGTCCTTTCCACACCTGGAGCCAGTAGAACTGTCATTCCTACTTGTCTTTGGTATCTAACCTGCTGCCCCTTCTGTCATACTATTCAACTACTCGTGTGTGTGTGTGTGTGTGTGTGTGTGTGTGTGTGTGTATGTACCATCGAATTGGATCCTACTGGCACAGGAGGAGATTGCCCCTCCTTCTCCAGCGGAGTATCTGGTGGATTCGAACTGTGCGCCTTCAGGATTGCAGTGCAGTTTCTTGCCACTAAGCCACCAGAGCTCCCTTTTTCAATTACTCTTATCTCTTCCCCCTAACTTCCACCTCCCACCACCATCCCTTAGACCAATTCTCCTCCCTTGGAAGTCACTGGGATTCGAGCTCAGGAAAGACACAACAAATGGAGCCTTGCTGGACTGTCGCCAAGCGCACCAATGCGCGCGGCTCCGATTCCAGGTACAGCAAGTACTTTTCTGATGATTAACTGCACCTCCCCCCAGGACTGTATGACTGCGGGAGGAGATACCCCTGAACTCTGCTTTCTAAGCTGTGACCTCAGGCCAACCGACTTGGAAAGACACAAGTCACATTTTTAAAGGACGAGAGGAAAGAGTAGAATAAAAATCACCAGAGTGAGTCACACATAGGAAGGGTTACGCAGCGTTTAGTGAAACACTGATTATGGGTGTGTGACTGATTATGGGGTGTGAGTGGGGGGTGTGTGTGTGTGTATGTGTATGGTGTGATGTGAGGGGTGTGTGTCTAAGTGTGTGTATTTGTGTATGTAAGAGAGAGAGGGAGAGAGAGACAGACAGACAGGAATAGGAGTTAAACTGGCCATGGCAGGAGCTGCCTAGGTTAAAGGAATGTAATCTAAAGAGTGTAATCAGGGCAAAAGAACACTCTGCCCTAGGCATATATGTTGTTGTTATTATGTGGCATCAAGTTGCGTGCAACTCGTAGAGACCCTATGTACAATAGCTCTGAACCCAACTCTATCCTGAACCAATCTCACTGTCTCTGACTCAACTATCCCCATTACCCAAGTGACTGGGTCAATCCATCTCATCCAAGGTCTTCCTCTCCAGCACTTACCCTCCACCCATCCAAGTATGATGTCCTTCTCTAAGGACTGGTCTCTCCAGCCACACACCCAAAATATGTGAGATGGAGCGTCAAAATCCTTGCTTCCAAGGAGAATTCTGGTTTCATTCTCTCTAGGTTAAATCTGTCTTCTTGGCAGTGTGTTAATACTCCAGCACCACAACTCAAAGGCCTCAATTCTTCTGTCATCTCTGGTCATTGTCCTTCTCTCCAATGCACAGCGAGTAATTGTGAAGACCATGGCCTGAATCAGGCATATCTTAATCTCTAGATTGACATCGTGGCTCTTCAGCACTTTTGAGAGGTCCCTCTCAGCAGCCTTCTTCAGAGCAATTCGTCTTTCGATTTCTTGACTGCTGGTGCCAGGAGTGTTGAGGGTGGAGCCGGGCAAGCTGAAACTATTAACAACCTCAATAAAAAAACAGCAACCAAACAAACCCAAAACCCCCACTCTGTCGTATGTGTGTGTGTGTGTGTGTGTGTGTGTGTGTGTGTGTGTGTGTTTACATGCAAAACCTGGATTCTCCTGCTGATGCCGCCTACTGATGAAGATGTGATTATGGAAACAGAGAAGGACAGCAAATAAACAATTAAAAACATCCTGGAGCCCAGTTAACATAGTTTGCTGTTTATGTGATGAGAAACTTCTCAATAAAAGCGATGAGGTTGGGAGGACACTCAGTCATGAGTTCCTCTCCCTTGACCTCTTGACTGAAATCTTGAGAGTTTACTCAGTCACCCAATTCTTTCTTGCTGGTCAGAGAAGTGCACCAGACAGGGAAGGAATGACGGAAAAAGAGAGACAGAGAAATAGACGATGTGTGTATTGATTGCTTTGTACCGGTGGCCTAGTGGATAAGGAGATGCACTGCCAATCCAAAAGCAGATGGTTCTAATCCACTAACAGCTCCTTGGGAGAAAGATGGACAGTCTCCTCCCGTCTTGAGTCACAGCCTCTGAAACCCCACTGAAGGGTTGGTCAGTTAAGAGTCACTTCCCAGTCGACACCAATGAGTTAGGTATTTTTCATTTGTTAAAATATATTTCTTACGAGACTATTTACCAAAAGCTCTGACATCCTCTGGCCCAGGGAGCACACAGCACTTCCACACAGCACATTCCCATCACTGCAAAGGGAAATGAATTGTCTTCCCTCAACTGAACTATGAAATGAGAAAGAGTCTGAATCCAGGGTGATGCTTATCAAAATACAGACCCCCTTCCCCCAAGAAGCTTTATAAGAACAGCCTGATAATTAGCCCCACTCTCCTGCCTTCAATGCAGAAATGGAAATGGTCAGTCAATGCAAATTGTGTTAGCTGAGGCCACTATCAGCACCAGAGAAGCATTTGAGAGGGTGGGGTGAGGCTAGTCTGGTCTCTTTCTCAAAGAGGTGCCTCCCTTTCAAGACCCAAATGAGTGCTGTGTGATCTGGGGCAAAGCACTTAACCTCTTTGGGTTTCTGCTTCTTTGACAATGAGTAAGTAGAGAGCTGGGAGGAAGCGAAGGAGATGCCACCTTTGCTTTCCACCACCACCCCCTTTTTACTTGATTTACAACTGGGAGGCATTGCTTTTTTTTTTTTACAAAAAGTGATGTAAGTACAAGTTTACAAAGCAAACTGATTTTCATTCACCTATTCACCCACATTCTGGATTTTTGTTTGTTTTGGGGGAATTATTTTTCCATTTTCTTTTTAAGCAAAATTTTTCTTTTATACTGGTTTACTTACAAAGTTTGCATACATTGTTTTTCACACCAGATCTCTCCCATCCCACCCCGCACCCATCAGATTGTGTGAGCCTATGATTAACCCCCACCCCCACCCTGATTTGCTTACAAAGTTTGTATACATTGTGTTTCATACTATTCTTCATTCACTTTGTGTTTCATAAAATCATTCCCATTCATTATGTCTTATGAAAACAATCACCACTGGACTATGCCCATCGTTACCCTGTCTCTTTGGGTCCCCAGTCGATCTTTCTCATTTCATTTATCCCTTCCCTCCACCCACTAAACTGTGCAATCCTGTGGTTTCACCCCTACCCATACTCACCCCTCTGCTCCCACCCCTTCCCCCCTTGGGGTTTTATTTGTTTTACTTGTTATCCTTCCATTTTTACAATAATGCTCTCATGCAGTATTTGTCCTTATGAGACTGAGTTAGTTCACTCAGCATAATGCTCTCCAGTCTCTTCCAAGTTTTATAATATTAATTTGCAATACTGTTGTTGCTATGTGCCATTGAGACAGAATCTACTCAGAGCTGATCTTGCAGTGGGTTTTTAGAGGCAGTTAATCACATGAGAATTGACTGGCTATGTTTCTCCCATGGAGAAGCTGGTGGATTCAAACTGTGTGCCTTTGGGTTGGCAGTATTAGCTCCTTACCACTAGGCCACCAGAGCTCTGGATTTGCAGTACCCACTTATCCTACTTCCTCCCTGTGGTTCTCATTTCCATTAATCCACTCCTTCCTTTCTGGGTTTTATCTTTGGGCAAAAGCTCCTCTTTGATTGTATGTGGGCAGTTATTCTAAAAAGTGAGTGTCTTCTTGGTGTTAACGGTCACCTTACAGATCTGTTGTTGTTTGACAGAAAGTTGAGTCATGAGGGTAAGCTTTGTTCTGAGTTTGAAGGCTGACTGGGAGTCATATCTTGGAGGGCTTACCAGTCTCTATCAGACCAATAAGCCTGGCCTTTTTAAATGCCTCTGATCTGGGGAGATATTGTTCCTATAACTTTAAAATGCAAGGTTCAATGTTGATGTCAAAGGAGAGAGTTGGGCTAATCCACGCTGCACATTCATCTCCTCCACTGGATGAAATGGAAATGCTTCGAGCTTGGACCTCCTTAGCACAGCAGCTGCTGTTCTCCCCAGGCCACCCTCAGAACAGACTCAGGGGATGGGGGACCGGAGGAAGGAAGAAGCTGTTGAGGATAAAGCATTCATTTCCTCCCAAACAGGTGCTGGAATGTTACCTTTATACCCGTGAGCGCAGATCTGCTGGGGAACGTGGTTCTGTGGGGTTGACTCCCAGACATAAGCATTTCAGAGTCACGGGAAGAACAGACACAGACACTGATCAGGGAAAGACAGACGCTTAGAACAGGCTCGCTTAGAACCAAAGAAGGTTCAGGGCTACCAACAGGGAAGGGATGATACCAAGAGATGATACCCTCCCTCACATCTTCAGTCCCCACCACGGTGAGAAAACACATCTCTGTTCCTAAGGGCCACCTGCCTATAACCTGAGATTTCATGAGCAAAGCCAGACAGATGTGGAGGGAGGAGGGATGGAGGAAGGGAAGCAGAGAGTGGAGGAACAGACAAGGCCCCCCAGAAGTGGAGGGATTAGGGAGAAAGAAAAGGAAAGAAGTAAATTGGACCTGCACAGTGTGGTCATTGACGTTACTGAAGGCATGCTGGGATCTGGAATAGAGAGGGTTCATCAAACAGCAAACTCCCCTGTGGGCCCCTGCGTCCTTCCTCCCTGTTGGTTGCATGTACAAACACTATCTTCCTTATCGCCAACCAACCTGCTGGGCTAGGTTGTTCTATTGACAAAAAGGCTGCCCAGGCCCCCTTTTCTTGTTTTGTGGGGTTTTGCTTTGGTTTTTTTAATTGTGATTTTAATGAAAGTTTATAGAGAACTTGGATTTCCATTCATTCATTGTTGCATATTTTTCTCCCCACCCTGTCTCTCTTCCAGTTCACTTTTCTCTTTGGAAAAAAAATTCTTTCTTTATAATACAGATCACACACACACACACACACACACACACACACACACACACACACACAGAGTCCACTGTACTATGCAGCTCTTATTCTGGACTCCTATGACACCTATAATACCTAATTGTATATTCCTTTTATACAGTTCTCTCCCTCATCTGTTTCAATGCTGTATACCATCCATGTGTATTGCTGCTCTGCTCACAATGGCAAAGAGCTGGAAACAACCCAGGTGCCCATCAACAAACGAATGGTAGAGAAGCTGTCATATATTCACACAATGGAATATTATGCAGTATTGAAAAACAAGGAACTCATGAAATATTATACAAAATAAGTGACCCTGGAGGACATTATGCTGAGTGAAATATCTCAGTCACAAAAGGATAAATACTGTATAATGCCACTATTACAAAATAGGATTGACATGAGGGTTGGGTGGAAACTAATAAGCCCCCTCTCTTCCTGTGATTCCAGGTCACAGCTGTCCCACAGGGAAGTTGTGCAAGACCAGGGAGGGCCAAGGCCAGAGGTAGCTGCTATACTCTGCAGAGCATCGCTTCTTGGAAGTGTTAGTGACACGCTAGTGTCACTGGTTAGTGACCAGCAGTGGCACCAAGTGCACCTCTAAAAGCTTAGCTGCCCATGCACAGTCAACCCACACATTCCAGAACCTTCTAGGCCAGCTTCTCCCATAACGCCTCTGCAGCAGGTCCACACAGCAAGATTCCACATTTCTTTGCAAGGGTGGGCTCAGGAACTGGGTAGTGATTTCTTTCTGATCCCTTCAAGTACAGCACAGCTCCTGACCACTAGGTCAGCAGAGTTCTTGATTTGCAATACCCACAATACAATCTCACTTGTCCCACTTCCTCCCTGCGGTTCTCATTTCCATCAATCCTTCTAGTCTACCCCTTCCTGCTTCCTGGGTTTTATCTTTGGGCAAATGCTCCCCTTTTGATCTTATGTGGTCAGTTAGTCTAAGGAGAAAGTGTCTTCTTGGTGTTAAAGGCCACCTTACAGATCTACTTCTTGTTTTTGGAAGAAAGGTGAGTCATGAAGTTAAATTTTATTCCAGGTTTGAAGGGAGACTAGGGGCCATATCTCAGAGTGTCCACCATCACTATGAGACCAGTAAGCCTAGTCTGACTGGCCTTCTCTGAGTTCTCCCAAAGATGTATAAGACCTGATACCCATAGCAACTCTCTTTCCCCATCATGCCATTTGATTCTGAGCCCTCACTGACAAATTCAATTTTTGCCCCGAGCCTTACAGACATCATATACAAGCTGGAGCTGGCCATGCCACCAGACAGGCAAAACCCGTGGGGCCTTAAAGCTTCAACGAGCGTAGCTTGAATCCTGATGGCGATAGGGAGCCACTGAGTGCGCGAAGCAGACACAGTAGCACGACCACACTTTGGTTGGGTTTTTTTGTTGGTTTTTTTTTTGGTTGGGTTTTTGTTGTTGTTGTTGTTGTTTTTCATTTTCAAGCCAAGCTTCTGTGAAAAGAATCGATTACTGGGGAGCCAGAGAGACTGCCCCACTGACCCCATGCAGTTATTTTTATCTGTCTAAATGGAGCAATTGTTCAATGGAAGTTAAAATTCAACCCTAGCGTGAAAGGTAATAAATCACTTATCAGACAAATATTTACCAATTCAGGGCTGTGGCACCCCATAGAAATGTGGTCAGTCACCTGTATTTCCACTTAGGAGTCGGCTTAAAAAGCAGGAATTAAGGACTCCTTGAAATAAGTGCCTGGACAGCACATATTATCCATATGGCTAAGTGTCCATCTGCCAGTCACCAAGCTGGTGGGTTAAGTACAAGCAGAAGTTCCTCGGCAGAAAAGCATGGTTATCTTAAGGTTTTATTAGGAAAAAAACGCTCCACAGCACTACAGTCCCTGGGAGCCTTTGAAGTACTGTCCTATTCGGACAGACAGAGAGTCACCAAGGTTTCTCCTTTCTAGGAAATGACATAGAATCTTACGTGTAATTCCCTAAAGTAGTATGAACATAAATTAGAACAATGAAATAAATGAATCAGAAAAGATGGACAGGCAGATGAGAGATGGTGCATGCAACAAGAGCAGCGTGGGGATACCAGGTGCCAGGAGGGTGGAGGCTGCTGCATCTGCAATGATGACAGGAAAATGCTCAAAAGGGGGGAAATTCATGAACAGGCAAAGCTTGGCCTCTCACCTTCTCAACTCACTTTCGGTCTTCCTGGTCTTTGCAGCTCATCTGGAAAAGCTCCTGTATCCCTTTGAGGACTGTACTATACCTTTGCAAAATCATCCAGGTTGAGGCCACAAAGTCAACAAGTATTTTAAAACAAATACAAGGAGGCAGGGAAACGAGATGCATGGGAACAGAACAACTGGAAGAGCAATCATAATGATCATGCATTGTGAGGAATGGAAGCAGTGTCCCTCAACACCCTGTGTACAAATTGCTGAATGGGAACTTAAATGGCTGTGTAACCCTCTTCCCAGAACACAATAAGTTGTTGTTGTTATGTGTTGTTGAGTCGTTTGCAGCTCATAGTGACCCCATGTACAACAGCCGCTCTATCCTGTGCCAATCCACTGTCTCTGACACTCCCATCCCAATTATCCCAATCACTGAATCAATCCACCCCATAGAGGGCCTTCCCCTCCTGCGCTGTCCCTCCACCCTACCAAGCATGATGTCCCTCTCCAAGGACCCGTCCCTCCTGGCAACATGTCCAAAGTATGTCAGATGAAGCCCCAGAATCCTTGTCTCGAACACACAGTAAGATATTATAAAAAAATAAGAGCTCATGCGCACATCAGTTTCCAGAGCCGTTCTCTGAGGCTATAATTCAGTAAATCCATTGCTTTGGAGTAGATTCCCAACTCCGAGAGACCCTCTTTGGGATTTCCAAGGCCGTCCACCTTTGTGGAGCTTGCCCGTCTGTCTTCCTTAGAGCAGCTGGTGGATTCGAATCAGTGACTTTTTGGTGTACAATGTAACATGCTACACACTAAGCCACTGGTGTTCTTAGGTGCTGTGCAACTATCACTCGCAGTCACCCTAGGAACAACAGATTGAAACCTTGCCCTGTCTCACAACATCATCACCATCTCCATCATGTTAAAACCAGCAGTTACAGTCACCACGTCAACCCATTTCACTGCTACTGACGTTGTTGTTGTTATGTGCTGGCGAGTCAGGACTCATAGCTGATCCCCCAGCAGGTTTTGTGAGGCAGTACATCACCTGGGTTGGAAGCAGGAGTGGCATCCACTTCCTAAACAACATGCCTCTGGAAACTATGAACTTGGAGAAATGATAGTTTATGGAGAAGCTTCAGGTCTTTTGTTCAGAGGGTCACTATGAGTCAGGCTCGACTTGATGGCAATCAATAAATCATATGGGAGGATACTGCCCATCTTTCTCCCATGGAGCAGCTGATGGATTTGAACCATGTGCCTTTGAGTTGGCAGTGCAACTACTTAACCACTGAGGCACCAGAACTCCCTTACCAGCCACTATTGCTGCTGTGTCCACTGAGCCAGAGCAGACGCATAGTGGACCCTCCAGCGGGTTTTCAGAGGCAGTAAATCACACAGGAGGAGACTGTCCATCTTTCTCCCAAGGAGCAGCTAGTGGATTCGAACCACTTACCTTTGGGTTGGAAGCGCAATGCCTTCCAACCAGAGTTCTCTCATATGCCACTAGAAATCCTTAAAGCTCAATGCTCAAACTTAAATTCTTTGCCATCAAGTCAGTTGCCACTCAAAGCAACCTTCCAATCTGTACATCTTAACAGCTGGAGATTGGCAAGCTCTCCCCGCGTTATGTAACTCAACAGAACATTTTTAAAAAAACCCAACCAAAAAACCTCAACCTATTGTTTTTTGACTCCTTTGCAAACTCATGGCGATTCTCCACTGGACTGTTGGAACTGTTAAGTTGTTATGAGAGAAGACTGCCCACCTTTCTCCTGCCAAGCTGTTGATTGGTTCGAGCCCACGACAGCCCAGTTAGTAGCCTGTAATGTAACACACTGTTACTAGGGTGCCTCTCTCTCTGAAAATTAAGAAGCACCTGCTTTTATTTTTCTGGAGCCTCAGTGAAAACTGAGAAATAGGCCACCAAAAAAAAAAAGCTTTTGTTTGGATATTTTGGCTCTCGACTAAGAAAGCAAAACAGACAAGAGCTGCCTTCCTTTGAATTCCTGTGCTGAGATTTTTCACATTCAATTAACAGTAGTTCTATAGAGAAGGTTCCCCCAGCAACCCAGAAGGTGTACCAGATCTTAGCAGGTGTGGAGGAAGGAGTTACCCAGCTGTCCAGAGGAAAAGGAATTCTCTTTTCGCCTGCATTTAAGGGAACCTTGACAATTCTCTTGTCCTAATAAGGAAACGGAGAGTGAGGATGTTGATAGGCAAAGGGCCAGAGGCCTTCTGTTCTCACGCGGAGGTTCCCAGAGCGCAGCATGAGCAGGGACGCCTCTGAGTAGAGCCAAGAGCAGGGAGACCAGCCTGCAGGTAGCTTGTCAGGGGACCTTTCTAAGGCTGCTGGCACTGGGTTTTCCCACAGACAAGGAATCTTCTCTTTGGACTCTATCTATGTGTGTCTCGCTTTGAAGATCCACATTCAATTAAGGGAATGTATGTATTTATTTAATAAATAAACGGTATTTATTTCATGATGCTGGGAGAAGAGTGGAGGGTCGGCAAGGGAGAGGAAGACCCTCAACCAGGTGGACTGACACGGTGACTGCTGCAGTGGGCTCTGGTGTGTTGGGAAGTGTGAGGATGGCGCAGGACAGGACTGGTTTTGGATCTTTTGTTCAGAGGGTCGCTATGAGTCGTACTCTACTCGATGACACCTAACAACTAACAACAAACAGCTGGTGGCCTAGTGACAAGAAGCTGCACTGCAATCCCAAAGCCATGCCGTTGAAATCCAACTGTCTGCTCTATGGGAGAAGGATGGGTAATCTCCTCCTGTGCGATTAACTGCTTCTGAAAACCCACCAGAGGGTCTACGGTACACAAGAGCTACAATGATATTTAGTGTGTTCCTTTCCACTCCTCTCCCTCCCTCCTTTTCTCTCTATCTCTCTCCCTCCCTCCTTCTCCTTCTCCTTCTCTCTCTCTCTCTCTTTCTCTTTCCCTCCCTCCCTTTCTCCCTCTCTCTCTCCCTTTTCCTCCCTCTCTCCCCTTTCTTCTCTCTGTGTTCCCCTCTCTGCATTATTTTGAATTCTTGTTTTATGAGATTTATATGCAATTAATAGTATTTATGGTATTTTTCCCCCATGTTCCCACATCTCTCCCCCTTCTGTCTGTCTGTTTCTCTGTTTCTCTCTCTCTCTCTCTCTCACACACACACACACACCCCACAGTGTTCATTTTAGCACTAAATACTCAAGCTCATTGCCACTGAGTAGAATTGTTTCTGGGTCTCTAAGTTGCACAAGAGGAGACTGCCCATCTCCCTCCCATGGAGTCATTGGTGGGTTTGAACTGCCAGAGCGGGGCTGTCTCCTGGTTAGCCGCTCAGCTCCCACGGTCCCCGTGGGCCAGAGCCATCTTGACTACACGTAACAGCCAGAATGCGTAGACCCACCACTGACCCATCCACTTGTGCTGGGCTGGCTTGTATGTTATTACCGCGCTGGAAGCTATGGCCTTGGTGTTCCAAACGCCAGCAGCGTTGCCCATGGAGGGCAGGTCTCCACAGAGCTTTCAGACGATGGCAAACAAGAAGGAAAGCCCCAGTGAGCTCTTTATGAAAACCGGGCCATGAAACCTTATGGACCGCTCGAGAATCCTGTCCAATTCGTTTGCATTGCATCCACCTTCTGGAAGAGTTAACTGCTAGAGGAGGACATTGAAGAGGGAAGATGAAGATGAGGAGGACCCTCATTGAGATGGACTGATGCCTCCATGGACCCGGGCAACTGGTGTTTGTGAGGGTGATGTGGGGCTGAGCATTTCTGGGTGGTATTTTCCAGAGCCTCACATGCCAATTAGTCGTACACGTTTCGGTGAAAAATAAATAAATAAATTTGCCTTTGTGCATTTATAAAAATACTTCCCAGGGTGAGGGAGCGGTTGGCAAATGAGCCTAAAAGGTGCGTGTTATTTGCGTAAAAGTACTGTAACCCACGTTCTGTCTCTGGATTTCCTTATCCTGGACATTCACATGAATGGAGCCTTATTTGTGGCCTTCTGTAACTAGGTTTTCTGAATGAAGCCAAATGCTTTGAAGGTGTTACCTTGTGGTCCATGCCCTGGTTTTGGTCTCCCTTGACCCTGGCAAAGAATTGAAGCGGGTGAGAGGTAATGGGGGTGGGGGTTGACTGGTCATAGATAACTCCCTTGGTCTTGACCTGTTGCAGCCTTTTTAAAAGACGGTGTCATTCTGTTGTGCATAGGGTCACCACGAGCTGAAGTCAAGCCAACCGCAGTTACCATGAAAACTCCTAGGGATCCACATCAGATCTTTGTCATTGCTGTCAGATGCCATCTAGTCAACACCTTACAGTGACTCTATATCCAACAGAGTGAAGCCTAGCTGGTCATGCACTATCCTCACAGTCTCTGCTGAGGTCAAGTTCATTGTTGCAGTCACTGCTTCAATCCATTTCCTTGAGGGTCTTCGACTCTTCCGAGCATGATGACCTTTTCCAAAGACCAATCTGCTCAAAATATGTTGAGACCAACTCTCACCCTCCTTGCCTCTAGGGGGCACTCTGGCTGCATTTTTCTAAGGCCGACTTGTTTGTTCTTTTGACAGTTCTTGGATATTCACTATTCCTCTTCAATACCACTATTCAAAGGCATCAGTTCATCTTTGCTCTTCACTATTCCCTGTCCAACTTTCACACATGCATGAAGCAATTGAAAAGACCAGGTCTTGGATCAGACACACCTTAGTCCTTACAGTGGCATCCTTGCTGCTCAGTTTAGCCCTTTGGAGTGGTCCTTGACAGGAGGTTTCCTCAATGCAACATCTTCCTATTTCTTAACTGCTGCCTCCATGGATGTTGATTATGGATCTCCTTAAAATGAAATCACTGACAACTTCAGTCTTCTTTCCATCTATCATGATGTTTCCTATTAGTGCAATGGTGAGACTTTTTGTTTCTTTATATTGAGGTGAAATCTATACTGAAGTCTTCAATGTTCTTTAGTAAATATTGGTGCAAATGTTGGAGCTAAAGGCAGTTTCTGGAGATCATTTTATGTCCTTTAATACATCATCACTATTATTATATAATAAAAATGATGCATGCGGAATTCATTGAGCATGGCTGGGTACATGCATGCAATGAAAATCTGGCTAATTGGCTTCCAACACAAAGGCTATCCAATGACTTATGCTTGAAGAGTCAACCAGATGCCAGCCTCAGGCACAGAGGTGCCTCACTTCCCCTTGGGTGCAGAGCCACGTGACTAGTTTTGGCCAATAGGATGAGGCAGAAGTGGCTGCTTCAGTGAGGTCTGAGGCAGCCTCTCTCTAGCTTCATGTGCTCTGTCACGCTCCTGTATTACCACGAGGAGGACATGTCTGGGCTCGAGCTTTGGTATCAGAAGGATGAGAGAGGCAGGGACCCTCAGCAGTCTCCCCTACATCTCCTTGGTGGCCCATCAAGAGTGAGTGAGCCCTGGGCACTGGTGGCCTAGTGGCAAGAAGCTGCATTGCAACCCCAGAGGTGCACCATTCGAATCCACCAGATGCTCTGCTGAAGAAGGAGATACAATCTCCTCCTGTACCAGTCAGATCTGATTTGACGGTACACACACAAAAAATAATAAAAATAATTTTTTTAAAAAAGAGAGAGAGAGAGTGAGCCCAAATGAGATTTGGCAGAGCCTTCTAGGCATGTCCATTAACTTCTATGCAGCCCACAGATCCAGGAGCTAACTGAATGTTTGTTGCTTGCTAACAGAAAGATTATTTTGTTTATGTTGCTGAAAAGAAAGACGTGCCAATTTGCTCCCATGAAGATTCAAACAACTACTCGACTTACTGCCCTCAAGTCAGAAGAGATTCAGAGTGGAACCTCCAGCAGGTTTTCAGAGGCTGTAAATGGCCTGGGAACAGATTGTCCATCTTTCTCCTGCAGAAGAGCTAGTGGATTTGAACTGCCTGCCTTTGGGTTGGCAGCACAACTCCTTCCCCATTAGGCCACCACAAGCCCCTGAAGATTATTGTTGTGTACTGTGGACTCAGAACTGACCCAGTTTTCAGAGGCAGGTTTAATCACACGGGAAGAGACTACCCATCTTTCTCCTGTGGAGCAGCCGGTGGATTTGAACTGCGTGCCTCAGGGATTGCGGCACAGCTCCTTACCAACAGGCCACTGGAGATCAGTTCCGCTCTGTAACACATGGGGCGCCATAAGCTGGAATCACCTCAATGACACAGACGAGCCAGGGGCCAATATGGTAGCACCTCTCGAGCCTGCAAAGGATTTCACCTTTTCCAAGATGCCTTTTCACTGAAGGTGAAGCAGGAGGATAATGCCGAATGTTTTAAGCAGGCACAGAAGTTCCGGGCACATGGGGGGAGAAATATTCCAGATACGGACAGAGCCCACACACTCGAGTGGTCAAGCATGACCCAGGCACAGTGCTCCACTGCTGTGGTTAACCTCACCCTTATGGCCTGAATCCAGGACTGCCAGAGGGCAAGGGAGCTGGCAAAGAGCCGAGCCTCGGCCAGGACAAAGCGGCTTTCCTCCTGCCCAGAACCATGACACTATTACACCTAACAAGTTTCAAAGCTGCTTTGCCTGCAGAGGAGCCAAGAGAGGTGTTAAGTGGAGCAGGCAGGGAAAGCAGGGAGAAACGGCAGGCTAAGATTCCCTAGAGCTCCTCCTTCTAAAAAGACGGACTGCAGAACAGAGGAGCCCGCAACGTCAAAAGAACAGAACCACTCCTTAGTGCTCAGGGCTTGGCTAATCAGACCTGCACGCTTCGTAAAAGGAGCCAAGAATCCTTATAGAGATAAAGCTGCACATAGGATGAGGGTGGGAAAGAGATGAGATTAACCTGGAAGGAGGAGGAAGAGAACACTCAACCAAAAACAGAGACGTCACATCCACCCCAGGACAGGGGTTTATCAGAAGGTCATGGGAGCCAATGGGAAACGCCTTCAAGGGCCAAAGCAGGAACTGCTTGAGCAACAAAATAGAGTTAATAGTGGTAGGTGACCTCAAGTTAACTCCAACACATATTGTTGTTGTTGTTGTTATGTGCCGTCAAGTCGCCTGCGACTCATAGCGACCCTGTGTACAACAGCCCTAAACCCTGCTCTATCCTGTGTCAATCTTATTGTCTCCGACACACCTACCCCTATTACCCAAGTCACTGAATCAATCCATCTCATTCAGGGCCTTCCTCTCTTGTGCTGTCCCTTCACCCTCCCAAGCATGGCGTCCCTCTCCATGGACTGGTCCTTCCTTGCAACCTGTCCAAAGTATGTCAGATGAAACTTCAGAATCCTTGCCTCTGAAGAGCAGCCTGGTTTCACCCTCTCTAGGAGGAACCTGTTTGTTCTCCTAGCAGTCCATGGTATATTCAATATTCTTCTCCAGCACCAAAGCTCAAAGGCATCAACTCTCCTTCTACCCTCCCTAGTCACTGTGCAGCTCTCTGATGCATAGCAAGTAATTGCAAAAAACACGGCCTGTATCAGGTGTACTTTTGTCTCCAGACTGACATCATTGCTCTTCAGTACTTTGGAGAGGTCTCTGACAGCAGACTTTCCCAATGCAATTTATCTTTACATTTCCTGGCTGCTAGTACCAAGAGTGCTGACGGTAGAGCCAAACAAATGGAAGCTGTCAACAATCTCAATCTCTTCATCATCCATACTGATGCTGCCAATTGGCCCAGTGGTGAGAATCTTTGTTTTCTTCATGTTGAGCTTTAATCCATACTGAAGGCGGCAGTCCTTGACCTCCTGCAGCAAACGTCAATTTCAGCAAGCAGGGTTGTGTCATCTGCATAACACAGATTGTTGATGATTCTTTCTCCAATCTTCATGCCACACTTCTCCTCATAGAGCCCAGCCTCCTGGATAATCTGTTCTGTATATAGGTTGAAAAGGTATGGAGATAGGACACATCCTTGACATACACCCTTCCCAATTTTGAACCATGCAGTGTCTCCTTGCTCTGTCCTCTTGGTCCAAGTATAGGTTTCACATAAGTACAATTAAGTGTTCTGGGATTCCCATTCTTCTCAGAGTCAGCCACAGCTTGTTATGATCCACACAGTCAAACGCCTGCTCATACAGAACCAATGAAAACATCAGATCAAAACTCCGCCCTGTCCCACATCATCCTCACCATCTCTGCCATGCTCAAGGCCATTGTCAAAAACACTGTGCCAGTTCATCTCGCTGAGGCTCGTCCTCCCCTTCACTGAGCTTCCACCTTTTCCAAGCACGTCTCTTTCCAAGGACTAGTCTCTCCTGACAAGATGCACAGAGTACGTGAGACGACATTTCACCATCCTTGCCTCTAAGGAGCACCCTGGTTACACTTCCTCTAAGGGTGACTGGTTTGTCTTTGTAGCAGCCCAGGGATATTCCGTACTCTGCAAAGACAGCACAATTCAGAAGCATCAATTCTTCTTCCGTCTTCATTACTCACTGTGAAACTTGGCCATGCATACGAGGCAATCACATACACTAAGGCCTGAGGCAGATGCACCTTCCTCTTTCAGCTGACCTCTTGCTCTTTGACACTTTAAGGAGGCCCTTCACAGCAGATACGCCCAATGCAACGCGTCTTTTGATTTCCTGACTGCTGAACAGGTATGTCCTGGAAAGAGTGCGGCCAGAATGCTCCTTGGAGCCAAGGATGATGAAGCTTCATCTTTAATACTTTGGACGTATGGCTTACGCGAGGCTAGTCCTTGGAACGTGACATCATGCTTGGAAAGATGGAGGGTCAGCAAAAGAGAGGAAGACCCCCGACGAGATGGTTCAACACTCACGTCAGCAATGGGTCTCGTATCTCCGAGAGGATTAGGAGCCACAGGACAGGGCAGGTTTCAGGCTGGCTGTTCACAGGGTCACTATGAGTCGCACTTGACTTAACGGCACCCAACAACAGCAACGATTGTGGGAGCTCTGGTGGCTGAATGAAAAGAAACTGTACTGCAAAGGCACACAGTTCGAATCCCCCAGCTACTCCGCA
Organism: Elephantulus edwardii; assembly: GCF_000299155.1. Classification (NCBI taxonomy): domain Eukaryota; kingdom Metazoa; phylum Chordata; class Mammalia; order Macroscelidea; family Macroscelididae; genus Elephantulus; species Elephantulus edwardii. The sequence goes on along the minus strand of NW_006399839.1, from coordinate 8,330,721 downwards.
GGAGAATAGTGGGCAGTCTCCTCCCATGCAATTTACTGCCTCTGAAAACCCACTGGAGAGTCAGCTATGAATCAGTTCCGAGGACAACAGCTCTCCCAATGGGTTCGAGCATGGGGAAGGCTGCTGGGACGGTACAAGATAGGGCAAGGTTCTGTCTGATCTGTTGTTCATTGGGTTTTTATGAATCCTGAAGGATTTAGCACCACCTGGTAACAGCATCCTTGATACAATATGAGAACAGCAGTTCATCTCCACAGTCACCTTCCAAAAAAACACATTACCTCAGTCTAACTATGAAACCACCACCACCGTATGAATCCCATTTGAGGAAAATCCTCCAAAACACCTGATCAAGATGCCTCCCCCACCCCAAACTGACAAAATCACCAAAACCAAGCAACATCTGAGTCACTGTCAGGGTCAAGTGTCGCCTAAGGAGACATGACAACAATCTGTGTACTGGAGGGGATTCCAGAAGGGAAAATGAGTGTCGGGTGACATTTCCAAGGAAATGCAAATCAAACATGGTCAACAGTTAGTAATACATCAATAGCTCAACTTAATTACTTGCCATCGAGTCAGTACCAAATCACAGCTGCCCCTCCAGTGGGTTTTCATTGGCTGTAAGATGCACCGGAAGAGACTGCCCATCTTCCTCCCTCAAAGCAGCTGGTGGATTTGAACTTCCTGTCTCTGGGCTGGCAACGAACTCCTCACCCAGTAGGCCACCAGAATCAATACCAATATTGGTTCACAGCTGTGTCAAATGCCGTAAGGGTTTCCCACGGCAGAGCTCCCTGATTAAGACAGAACAGGAAGCAGGATGGGCCACCTAAATAACAGGCCCTTGAAAACCTTATGCACATTAAAGAAAGTTCTAAAAAGTTATAGTAGTGGAGTGGTACAGCCCAGACCTGAAGCCAGCTGAAATGAGGAAAAGCAGTAACAAACATTGTTTAACATTTGGGACATGGAAAGCATGTGGCTTGAATGTTGGAAAACTGGAAATTGTTCAACACGCGATGGAACACAGGAGAATTGACACACTAGGCATTAGTGAGATGAGATGGAACAGCTTTGGCCACTTTGAATCAGATAATGATATGGTATAACTTTGCAGGGAATGAAAAACAGAAGAAGATCCTAGGCACAAAGTCAATTTCAAGTTCTATCCTGAAATACAATGTTGTAAGAGACAGGGTAATAGCCATATGCATATAAGGAAGACCCGTCAGCACAGCTATTATTAAAAAATATATGCTCCTACATCTAGGGCCAAAGAGGAAGAAACTGAGAATTGGGTCATTATGAGTACATTAAAGCCAGATGCTTTCAAAAGAGGAATCTGAGTATACAATATAATGTAAGTCTCTGGGCCGTCTTTACAACTAGTCTGTAAAAGGAAATTATTTTCTTCTAAAAATTTCTGGAGCCAGGGGCATCGCTGGAGGATGGAACCGTAAGAAGGGAAAGGTGTCCCCAGGGACTACGAAGTCGAGAAAATTCAGGGTTGAATGCAGCTTGTCACACCTTTAACTGACGGTGGGCCCCGGGAAAGTCGCTTAACTTCCCAGAATTTCAACCTCCGCATCGATGAAGTCGGCTCACCTTTGTGTCTTCTGCAGAGGATGGCGGGTCAGTCTGGAGTAGAGGACACAGGTAAGCCGTGTGACATACAGCAAACAGTCAGTACGTTATAATGATCACGCTCACCTACCACCTGCCCTTCAGTCTGTCAGCATGTGACGACTTGTGCGTTGCTGTGATACCGGGAGTTCAAAACTCAAACTCACTGGTGTGAAGTCAAAACTAAGTCATAGGTGACTCTCCACTGAGTTTCTGGATATTGTCAACTGCCTGGAAGGAGACAGTCCATCTTCCTCCCACGGAGCTGCTGGGGGATCCAAACCTCCAGAGGCGTGTAGCCTTGAGGTTAGCAGTGCACCTTCCTACAAGCCAGGCCACCAATGTGCTGCTGCTGTTGTTGTTGTTGTTGCTGTTGTTGTTGTTGTTGTATACTGTTGAGTCAGAACTGATAGCCATAGCTGACCCTCCAGTGGGTTTTCAGAGAAAGTTAATCGCACCGAAGGAGACTGCCCATCCTTCTCCTCTGAAGCAGCTGTTGGATTCGAACTATATACCTTATGGATTGCAGCGCAGCTTCTTGCCACTAGGCCACCAGTGAGCCACAATATTGAAAATACCCGCAGAGTCACCCACGGCAGACAGGTTTCAGTGGAGCTTTTAGGCTAAGCTAGAGTAGGAGGAAAGATCTGGTGACCTCTGGAAAGTGATCCAGTGAAAACTTGATGGATCACAACAAAACACGACCACAGATGACCCTTCACAGACAGGGAGGCGCTCCCCGTGCTCAGTGGCCGCAGTGTGGGCTCAAGCTTGGTGACTGTGGAGATGACACAGAACCAGGCTGCATGGCATCATGGTCAGAGCTGACTCAACGGCAACAACTCTAGGCAAGAAAAAGCAATCAAGGAAATCATGCTATCCTAACCAGTAAGTATCCTAAACTAACTGCTCCCAAATTAGCCCACTTCTGTACTCATCCAGAGAAAGATGAACCAACAGAATGAGGAAGGTATTGAACAATACTGAGATCACATGCAAGTAAATTTTTGCTGACAATGATTCAAAAACTGCTACAGTTGGAGGCAGTTTTTGAGATGAATCTCACTGTTTTCCCAGATCTGAAATAAAGTGCTTTGGATATCGCTTGGGGGGCGGGGGGGGGGGCGAAGAAACAACCTGCTGAAATTGAAGCAGTGAACTGCCTGAAATTTAAGCTGGATTCAGAGGAAAATGAGGAATAAGAGATGACACTGTTGATGTCAGATGGCTCCTAGCTAAATGCAGAGAATATGGGAAAGGTGTCTGCCTGTGTTTATCTGAAAGATGTATACCTGTGTTTTATTGACTATTAAAAAAATATTCAACCTTGTAGATTATAATAAATTATGGATGACACTAGACAGAATGGGGATCCCAGAGCACTGAATTGGAAACTGTGGTGCTGGAGAAGAATATTGAGCGTACCATGGACTTCCAAGAGAACAACAGTTCTGTCCCGGAGAGGGTGAAACCAAGCTGCTCCGTAGAGGCAAAGATTTTCAAACTCTATCTTACATCCCCATTCTTCTTCACACTCTTGGCACCATTAGCCAGGAAATTAAAAGGCGCATTGCCATGGGAAAGTCTGCTGTTAGGGACCTCTCCAAAGTACTGAAGAGCAATGGTATCTCTCTGGAGACTAAGGTGTGTCTGATACAGGCCATGGTCTTTGCAATCACTTGTTATGCATCAGAGAGTTGGACAATGACCAAGGGGGATAGAAGGAGAATTGATGCCTTTGAGCTGTGGTGCTGGAGAAGAGTATTGAGAGTACCATGGACTGCTAGGAAAACAAACAGATTTGTCCTGGAAAGGGTTAAACCGGGTGGCTCCTTGGAGGCAAGGATTCTGAGGCTCCGTGTAACATACTTTGGACATGTTGCAAGTAGATACAGGTCCTTGGAGAGGGACATCATGCTTGGGAGGGTGGAGGGATGGCGCAGGAGGGGAAGGCCCTCTATGAGGTGGATTGATTCAGTGACTGGGGTAATCGGGATGGCTGTATCTGAGGCAGTGCGATTGGCACAGGATAGAGCAGGGTTTAGGGCTGATGTACATAGGGTCGTAATGAGTCACAAGCGACTCGACAGCACATAACAACAACAACAACCACCTCACATACTTTGGGCATGTTGCCAGGAGGGACCAGTCTTTGGAGAAGGACATCATGCTTGGAATGGTGGAGGGACAGCGCAGAAGACGGAGACTCTGGATGAGATGGATTTACACAGTGATGGGGGCAATGGGGTTAGGTGTGTCAGAGACAGAGAGATTGGCTCAGGATAGGGCAGGATTCAGAGCTATTGTGCACTGGGTCACTATGAGTCGCAGGCAACTCGAGAGCACCTAACAACAACATGTACACAGAGGTTCAAACAGAACAAGGAGATTCTGTGTGGTTTAGAATCAGGAAAGGTATGTGTCAGGGTTGTGTTCTTTCACCGTCCTCATTCAATCTGTGTTCTGAACAAATGATCTGAGAAGCTGAATTATATGAAGAAGAATGTGGCATCAGGACTGGAGGAAGATTCATCAGCAACCTGCATTATGCGGTGACAACCACCTCGAAGCATTTCCTGATGCAGATCAAAGCCTAGAGCCTTCAGTGTGGATTACACCACAACATAAAGAAAGCAAAAAGCCCTCACAATTCGACCAGCAAATAACATCATCATAAACTGAGATAACCCTGACACTGTCAAGGAGTTCCTGTTACTTGGATCTGCAATCAACATTCACAGAAACAGCAGTCAAGAAATGAAAAGACATATTGTTGTTGTTATGTGCCATCGAATCACCTGCGACTCATAGCGACCCTATGTACAAGAGCCCTAAACCCCACTCTATCCTGTGCCAATCTTATTGTCTCTAACACACCTACTCCTATTACCCCAGTGACTGAATCGATCCATCTCATCGAGGGTCTTCCTTTCCTGCATTGTCCCTCCACCCTCCCAAGCATGACGTCCCTCTCCAAGGACTGGTCCGTCCTTGCAACATGTCCAGAGTATGTCAGACGAAGCTTCAGGATCCATGCCTCCAAGGAACAGCCTGGCTTTACCCTCTCCAGGGTGAACTTGTCTGTGGTGTTGGTCAAATCATCTGCAAAGGACCTTTATTATTTTGAAGTGTTAACAAGTGAGGATGTCACATTGAGGACTGAGGTGCACCAGACCTGAGTCATAAGGTATTCCATCATATTCATCACCTTATAGGCATGTGAAAACTGGGCAATGAAAAAGTGAGTCCAAAGAATTTAGGCCTTTGCATTGTGCTACTGATTGTAAACCACTGAGATACACAGCTGCTTAGCAGATTATCACAGCAACTGCTGGCTAATAAGTGGATCGTTCTAGAAATAGCTGGACCCCATCCACCTTTCTTTTCCCTTTTATGTTTGACTCACTGGAGAATAAAGGCCTCTTGGGGAGGAACCAATGGAGTTCCTCTGAAGACAGGCAACTAGGATGAAAGGGTAGGTAATCTTAAATGAAAAACTGTGTCTTAAGCTCAAGACTTTCTATTGTTTTCTTTTTTTTGCATTTCCCATTCACATATATTTCATTTACAATTTTCCTTCATTTTATTAATCATCCAAACTCAGCTATTTATGTTGTTATGTGCTGTCAAGTTGGAATTGACCCATAGGTTTTCAAAACCAGTAGGTTTTCAGAGGAAGTAAATCACACGAGAGGAGATTACCCATCCTTTTTCCATGGAGCATCTGGTGGGTTTGAACCAGGTGCCTTTGGGACTGCAGCACAGTCTCTTACCACTGGGCCACCTGGAGCTTCCTAATTCCTCTCTAGTGTTCCTTACTCACTATCCATCTTTCACTTGCATATATGAGAAAAGAGAAAACACGATGACGTGGGGCAGGTGCACCTTAGTCCTCAGAGTGACATCTTTGCTTGCTTATCACTTTAAAGAGGTCTTTTGTGGCAAATTTGCCCAATGCAAAAGGGATCTTTAGAGGGTGGGATTGGGGGCTCTGGTGGCCTAGTGGTAAGAAGCTGTGCTACAATCCTGAAGGTATGCAGTTCAAATCCACCATCTCCTCTATGCAGAAGGATGAGCAATCTCCTCCTATGTGAGAACTGCCTCTGAAAACCTGCTGGAAGGTGAGCTATGGGTCAGCTGGAACAGTCTAGATGGAGTTTCTCTGCTAACACAAACACCGAGTGCTCCCAGCAGTTCGAATCCATCAGCAGGCTCCGTTGGAGAAAGATGGACAGTTTCCTTCTGTTGCAATTTTTACATAATAATCTCGTCTTTGGCATCTCAGCCTGTCAATAAGTGAGAGGGAGTGTATTCATTATTTTCAAATGTGTCATCCTTCGTTCTCAGACATTCTTATTATCTGGGAGATCTTCAAATACACCTACTGAAAGAGATAAATAAAGCTGAGGATCATTTCAGGGAGTTAGAAATGAAGCGGTATTATATTTTATTTTTTCTCTATGACAAGAAAAATAGTCAACCCTGCAACTGGGAACCCTTCTGTTTCTTGGAACAATGGCCTGTCAATTTCAAAGCCCCCACGCCACAGCCCGCATGAAAACACCCTGCCATTTAGATTAGTGAAAACAATTAAATGTCAAGGTTTCCCCTTTTAACACACAGCTTCCTTTAGACAGAAACGCTTTTCAGAGAGAGAGAAAGAAAGAAAAAAATCTTTATTCCCCCTGGGTTTTTCTTCTTTTGAAGCTTTTATAATTAACATGAAAGCACAGAGCCAGCCATCTCTGTGGCTTCCTTGCATAGATACGGACAACAGAACGGACAAGGTAACAAGGGCGAATTTGCTCTTTGTCTTGCACTTGGGGCAGCCTTGACCTGACTGTTAAACCTCATCCCTCTTCCTCCATCACACCCAGGCACCTCTCCGTCCCACTGACTCCACCAGGTCCCAGGAATTCCATCTTCATTTCTCCTTTCCCCTTGCCTCATCCCTCCACCTGTATCTGTCAAGAGAAATGACATCAACAATCTCCTTTCGAGCTTCCCCCATTCCAACCACTCTCAATATAATGAGTCAAGCCATCTTCATAGAAAACCACAGATTTGGTAGTTTTTTGCTCCTGCTTCATAATTGCTAATGAGTCCTCATCAAACAAGGGGGAAAAAATCCAAACTCCTTACTGTGGTATCCTTACCCACAAGAGCTTGTTAACTGTCAGTATCTCCTAACTTTGTCTCAACGTCAGTTTCTGTCAAGCCAACGATCATTCCCTATTCTCTTCCCACTTCATGCTCCTAGATCATGCTACGCTTTTGAAATTCTTCTATGTATGTTTCCCCTATCAATTCCCTGCTCAAACACCGTTCCGTCACATGTCAGCTTCAGCATCTCCTATTCATCCTATAATACCCGATTCATTTAAGAGCCGTCTCTCATCTCCAAACCCAAACTAATTCTTCCTTTTTCCACACTCCTGTTGCTACTGTGTTCAGGCTTTAGGCTAGCATTTATCTACCATGGAGGGCTGCTGTTGTTGCCGTCAAGTCGAAATCAAATCAAAGCTCACCCTCCAGTGGGATTTCAGAGGCTGTAAATCACACAAGAGGAGACTGCCCATCTTTCTCCATGGAGCGCATGGTGGATTCGAACCATGAGTCTTTAGGTTAGGAGCACAACTCTTTACCACTGACCACCAGAGGATCAGTTGTTGTTGTGTACCATTGGGTCGGAACCAACCCTTGGCTGACCCTCTAGCTGGTTTTCAGAGGCTGTAAATCACACAGGAGGAGACTGCCCGTCCTTCTCCCTTGGAGCAGCTGGTGGATTTGAACCACGTGTGTTTAGGACTGTAACACAGTTTCTTGCCACTAGGCCACCAGAGAAGGGTACAAATACCCACTTCTTACAATAGAACATAAGTGCTTCAAAAGCAAAATCTCTCACCCACCTTTGATGCCTTCACCACAGGCACAAAGCTTAGCAAATATTGAAAAACAAGAAACACATCTTCACTCATGAACGATTTCAAGAAGAACATGGGTGTCTCTGAAGCAGAAGGAAAGGCTTAACTTAAAAATGTTGAGGATTGTAAGATCATTTTTAAATGGTTCTAAAATCCCTCCCAATAATCTTCTGGGAGGAAGAGAAGGATGGTTTCTTGGGTTGTCATCTGAGCTGCAAACCACTTGTGTTTTATGTTGCTGTTGTTGGCAGGTGCCACTGACTTGACTACCACTCACAGCGACCTACGGGCAGCGAGGCCTGCCCCATCCTGCGCCGTCTCTGACAGGCTCGAGGCCAGTGTTACAGTCCCTGTGTCCTCCCTTGCATTGGTTCACAATTCTTTCTGATCATCTTCCTTACACTTCAGCCATGGGTGTTGCTGTTTTCGTAGCCAGAAGCTTGATTCCTTCTGATTCTTTGGCAGAATATCAGCCTGACCTTTGGATGCTGCCTAAGGTAGGCTCTTTAGAGAAACAGCATCAATACACACACACACACACACACACACACACACACAAACACGGGGAAAAGGGGAAGTCACTTGGATAGCAGAAATTGGTGGGCAGAGGGGAGGTGAAAGAATTGGAAATGTTCAATGGAGACTTGAAAAGACAGGGTGATAACAGACACAGAGCAATCGTAATTAAACATATAAGATGTATTTGGAGAGGATGATGAACAATCTCGTTCCGTGCAATTAACTGCTTCTGAAAACCGCCTGGAGGCTCAGCTATGGGTAAATTCTGATTCCCTCGTACACAACAACAAAATACGGATGCTGGGAAGGGTGGAGGGATGGTGAAGGAGAGGAAGACCCTCAGTCAGGTGGATTGACACGGTGACTGCTGCAACGGGCTCTTGTGTGTCAGGAAGTGTGAGGATGGCGCAGGATAGAACAGGGTTCAGATCTTTTGTTCACTGAGTCACTATGAGACATACTTGACAGCACCTAATAACAAATATCATATAAAACACAATGTACATGAATGAAATACAGTGCAATATGATTGTTTGCATGGAGACCAATAAAATTTTTTTTAAGAAAGAAGAATTCTATACTCTAGACACACACACACACACACACACACACACTACTTTTGTTGTTAGGTGCTGTCAAATCAACTCTTGAATGTGTTAAAAAGCAAGGATGTCAGCTTCAAGACAAAGCGGCTGCAAAGTCCAAAGAGAGACTGTTGCCAGTTCTTGTGTCTTTCTTGAACAGAAAGCACAATATTGAAAAAGGATAGTTTCTCAGTATCCAAATTACTTTCTCTCAGAAGAGTTTTGGTTTTAACACTGCAACAGGCCCCCTGGGGTGCGGGGCCTGAACACGCTGGAGGTGACGATGATTTGGGGACTCGGTGTATTTGTGTAGTAGTAGCTGGAGTCGTTCTTTCAAACTCAGAAGGTAATCACTTGGGAGATGTTAGAAATCGCAGGAAAAAGAAGAAGATGATGACAAAAACTGAGATGGGTGTTAACAAGATCTTTTTAAAAAAATTCTACTAGTTTATTTACAAAATTCAAACACATAGTTTTCAAGAACAAATTCATTCCCTTTCCCTCAACCCCCCCATCAAATTGTATAACTCCATGATTAATCCCCTCTTCCCCCTGCACATCCACATCCCTCTGCTTCCACCCTCTCCCACCCCTTCTGAATCCTTATACTCATTCTACAATAACGGTTTTATACAATATTTATCTAGCAAGGAGATCTTATGGCGAGATTTATGAAGAATGTAAGGTCGGTGGTTCAGGTCCACCCACTGCTCTGTGGGAGAAACACGAGCAAACCCCTCCTGTGTGGTTTACTACCTCTGAAAACCCGCTGGAGGGTCAATTATGAATCGTTTCTACTCGATGGAACATAACAACAACCAGAAAGTTCAGTCCTAGGTGGTGGTTGTTTATGTTGTCATGTGCTGTTGAATCGGAACTGACGCATAGCTGACCCTCCAGCAGGTTTTCAGAGGCGGTAAATCACATGGGAGGAGACTGCCCATCTTTCTCCCACGGAGCAGCTGGTGGATTTGAACCATGTGCCATTGTCATTGCAATGCAGCTTCTTACCACTAGGCCACCAGAGCTCCCTAATTCTATGTATATATGCAAAAGAATTGAAAGCAGAAATATAAAGAGAAACCTGTATACACACACCGGTGTTCACAGCAGCACTTTCCACAACAGCCAAATGGTGGCATGTCCTCAATAGATGAACGGACAAGCAATGTGTGTGTACAAACACACTGGAAGACTAAGTTAATCCACAGTCAATGTTGTTAAATCCATTTCAACACTCGGAGACCAAATACCACTCAGTCATAAAGAGAAATGAAGTCCTGAGACACAGCACGAATGACTTTTTCAAACATCATGCCAATCAAATACTCCATCATTGCCATCAAGTTGTAAAAAACTCATAGCTGACCCTCTGGTGGATTTTCAGGGGCTGTAAATTACACAGGACATTGTCTATCCTTGTCCCAATGAGCTGCTGGCGGAAGAAGCAGATATACAAAAACTCAAGATTAAAGGAGGTTACCAGGTGTTGTAGGTAGAAGGGAGAAAGGGGAGTTGTTGCTTAAAGGGCATTTGAAATTATATCAACGTTGTTGTCTGGTGCCGTCCAATTGACAACCAGTCACAGAACAAGCTGTGTTGTTGGAGAAGAGAACTGAACATCCCAGGGATGGCCAAAAGAACAAACCAACGTGTCGGGGGGGGGGGAGTGCTCTTTGGAGGCAAGGATGAAGAGGCTTCGCCTCACATGCTTTGGGCATGTTGCCAGGAGGGCCTTGGAGGAGGACAAGAAGGGTGGAGGGTCAGTGAAGGAGAGGAAGACCCTCAACCAGGTGGACTGACACGGTGACTGCTGCAGCGGGCTCTTGTGTGTCAGGAAGTGTGAGGATGGCACAGGACAGGACAGGGTTCAAATCTGTTGTTCACAGGGTCGTTATGAGTCATGCTCGACTTTACGGCACCTAACAACAACAAAATATAAACAACAGATCCACACCTTGCCCTATCCTGCACCGTCCTCAGTCTCCACCAGGCTCAAGTCCACTGTTATTGTCACTGTGTCAATCCATCTCTTTGAGGCTCTGCCTGTCTTTTCGTGACCCGCCACTTTCCTCAGCATGATGTCTCTTTCTAAGAAATAGCGCCCCCCCTCCACAATACGCCCATGGCATGTGAGACCACGTTTCACCGTCTTTGCCTTTTAAGAGACACCTTGGCTGCACTACCTCCAAGACGGATCTGCTACTTTTTGCAAGTATCTGGGAAGGGTGCACAAATTGAAGGACATCATCAACATCACTGAGCTTTTACAGACAGAAGTAGTTTGACAGGGAAGATGCTTTGTTATATACATTTGTTTTTTAAAATCACAACTAAGAAAGAAAATAGAAAACAACACCCAAACACCCCTGGAATGTTAACCCAAAGGTCTCCTCGCCTCTCCCCTGGTTCCAATCCACCAGCTACTTTGTGGGAGAAAGACCAACTATCTTTTCCCATGAAATTCACAGCCTTGGAAAAGCCATTGGAGGGTCAGCTCTGAATGAGTTCTAAGCGGCTGAGGATGAGTTTGAAGTGTTTAGTTTCTCTCTCCCTTGGCTCCTTAAACCCACACTCCAAATACTGCAGAAGCCAGAAGCCAATTTCCACCCCCACACAATCTTTGTTACAGCCCAAGGTTTTACTTTTCAAGATCATTACAGAAATCTCCACTTCACAAAAAAATTAGTCCAGTTCCAAGAATCCCCAGAGCAGGGGTGGGGGGGAATGAGAAGCTCAGAGCAGTAGTTCTCAGCTTTGGAACCGACGAGAATTTTCTGAGCGGGCAGGTGGGGCAGCGAGAAGGACTAAAAAGTGCAGATTGCTGGACCGAGAAAGACTAAAAGGTGCAGATTACTGGAGGGAGCCCAGAGACGGAACGGAAACATCTCTGGTGGCGCCTGAGAGTCTGCGTCATACACAAGCTTCCCAGGGGTTGAAAAGTAGGTGAAGAGTGGATTGCCCAGAGACCTGGTTTGGTGGCGGGTCAGAGGATTGATTCTTGAAGAAGCTTGCAGTAGTCGATCCACAACAAACTGATTGTGTTGGAAAGGTACACTGACAGGTGGGTGAGCCTGTGATGGTGGAAGGGATAGTAAAAACCAAACCAAACCAGTGATAAAGTTTCCACTTTCTATGCAGGTGGCCTGGGGGTCCCATTCCTGGTCAATGCACTCCTCACATACACAGCCACCTCTCACCTGTCAGCGAAGGCCTGAAGGTTGTCATGATGCTGAACGGGTTTTAACAGAACTTACAGACTAAGATGAGGAAGAAGGGCCTGGCATTCTACTTCCGGAAAGCAGCCAGTGAAAAACCAGGGGGTTACAATGGACCAATCAGCAGTTTCTCATGGGTGTACTTAGGTGCCTTCAAGTCAGTAAGTTCACCCTGTGAACAACAGGTCCGAACCTTGCCCTCCCCTGGGCCATCCTCACAAGCCCATCGCTGCCACCACTGCGTCCACCTATCTCCTTAAGGATCTTCCTCTCCTCCCTTGACCCTGCGCTTTTCCAAACAGAATGTCTTTTTCTAAGTACTGGTCCCTCCTGATTGCATGCCCAAAATAAGTGAGGCCAAGTTTCCCCATCCTTGCCTCCAAGGAGCACATAGGGTGTACTTCCTCCAGGGCAGATTTATTTATTCTCATGAGCATCGGTGGAATATCCCATGTTCTTCACCAGCGCCACAATTCAAAGGCATCCTTATTCAGTATCCAATGTCCAGGTGTGTAAGAAGCGAGTGAAGACACTTAAACTTGGTTTGGGTCAGGTGCACCTTAGTCTTTAAATGTACATCCTTGCTCTTTAGCACTTTAAAGAGGCCCTTCACTGTGGGCTTGCAAAATGCAACGCGTCATTTGATTTCTTGGCTGTTGCTACCATGGGGATGAATGACATAGGCTCAAACAGTGTGTGTTTCACAGTATTTGGGGGGAGGTCATCTTGAGTTGGAATTGACACCACCGCAACAACAAGAAGAACACCCCCCTTTGAAAGGTACTCTGCCTGGGGAAAGGGAAGAGACTAGATCTAATTATGTCTCTGCTCAGCAAAGACATATTTTTCACTCTTTTCAAAGCTTCTCCAAATTCACACTTTCACCATGAGCTTGGCCTGGACACATGAGTTTTCTCACCAGGGCCCAGCACCTTTGCAATCATGTGAACTTCGAGCTAACTTGGAGCCCTTAGCAAAATGGTCCTTTCGGGGGCTCCTCGGGACGTTGAGGACTGGCAGCACACCGCCCTGTTCACTGCCATGCAAAGCTGCTGCACGCGTGCACAGGCCAGAGGGCTGGGCTCTGTGCGGTCTGATCACAGGTCGGTCCTGTGACTCCCACCAGCACAGCGGCTGCTGATGGAGCAGGTTCAGGAGGCAAACGTCCCATTTCCCGCAAGCACACACCTCCAGGGTTCACTAATGGGTTAGCTCCCCGGAGACCTGCCTGCCTTCTCCTCCGCCAAGAAGAAATAGCTCTTAGCTGGGTCTTTGAGAACAAGCCAACAGAAATGAGCGAGGAGGTCCAACATCGCAGGCGTTGCAACAGTGCCCAATAGCGATCAATGGAGCATCCGGAACAGTGATAGTGATATAGTGATTATTTATGTCTATATGGTGGGGGAGGGAGGGAGGGAGAGGAGGAGAGAAGAAGGGGGGGGAGAGAGAGGAGAGGGAGAGAGAAGGTGGAAGAGAAAGGGGAGGAGAGAGGGAAAGAGAAGGGGAGGGGGAGCAAGGAGGTATAAAGAGAGGAAGGAAGATGAAGAGGGGAGAATGAGAAGAGAGAGAAAGAGGGAGATAGAGGAGAAACAGGGAGAGAAGGGGAGAAGGAGAGAGGTAGAAAGAAAGGGAGAGGGAGGGGGACAGAGAGAGAGAGAGGGAGGGTGGGAGGGAGAAAGGGAGCCTGCGCTTGTGGACTAGTGGAAAGATGCTGTGCTGCAATCCCACAGGCACTCGGTTCAAAGCCACCAGTGGTGATTTTATAGTGGTGTGAGAGAGTATCGAGCTCTGATAGCACAGAGCTCTGGTGGCCTAGAGGTAAGAAGCTGTGTTGTGATCCCAAACGCACATGGTTCAAATCACCAGCTGCTCCTCCGGAGAAAGATGGGCAATCTCTTCTCCTACGATTTAACTGCCTCTGAAAACCCTCTGGAGAGTCAGCTATGAGTCGCTTCCCACTTGATGGCACAAAATAACAACAACATATGTACATGTTGTTGTTGTGAGCCGTCAAGTCGGAAGCGATTCATAACTGACCCTCCAGTGGGTTTTCAGAGGCAATTAATCTCAAAGGAGGAGAATGTCCATCCTTGTCTCGTGAAACCGCTGGTGGATTTGAACCATGTGTGTTTGGGATTGTAGCACAGCTTCTTACCACTATGCCACCAGAGATCCCTTATATGTATATGTTGTTGTTGTTTACCATAGAGTCAGAACCAACCCATAGCTGACCCTCCAGCAGGTTTTCAGAGGCTGTTAATCACACAGGAGGAAACTGCCCATCTTCTTCCTGTGGAGCAGCTGGTGGATTCGAACCACATGCCTTCGAGATTGCAGTGCAGATTCTTACCACTAGGCCACCAGAGCTCTCTTTGGGAGCATAGATACTAAAACTGGAATTATACAGAGAAAAAAAGTAGAATATTCTTTCATTCATTCATTTTTAGTTATATTTTACAGAGGCTGTAAATCTCTCTAGAGAAGACCACACACCTTTCTCCTGTAGAGCAGCTGGTGGATTTGAACTGCATGCCTTTGGGTTCCAGCACAACTCCCGAGCTACTAGGCTACCAGAATTTCATGTGTCTTAGTATATATAAGTGTCTGTGTCTGTTGGTCTGTCCGGTGTGATCTTTTGTTGCTGTGTGACCCTTCAGGGGGTTTTCAGAGGCAGTAAATCACACAAGAGGAGGTTGTCCATCCTTCTCCCTCAGAGTAGCTGGTGGATTCAAACCACCTGCCTTTGGGTATGTAGTGTGACTCCTTACCCACTCGGCCACCAGGGCTCCCTTACAGTATATGTTTTTTATATAAAATGTTTCCTATCATTTTAAAGCAACTCCTATCTCTGTCACTTAAACAGCATTGGATCAAGCTGAGGGGACGGATTTTCCTCATGGCTACGAGGCAGCCCTTGTCGCTACGCCTGTCACTGGCTTTTAATCTGTAACAGGCACCCAATGACCTTCTGGCAGGGACAGCTCGGAAATGCGTCAGGCCCTCTCTGCAAGCCTCCCTGGACGCATACGGAGAGTGGAACTGAGCACTACAGGTTTGCCTCGCAGCCTGCCTTCCTACTCCTTCAATCAGGTTCCATTAAGTCTGATGAGCACCTGTGGGTGGAAATGCATCTCGCTGGCAACCTCTCTCCAACTACGTGACCTTGACCCATGGCCTTGTCTGCAGCAATCGGCTGATGGGCAGGGTGTTTTAGAACGCCCCTGTCTCCTTTCCCCAGCTAGCTGATGTAGAAGTCAATAGTCCAGGTGGGAGGTTTCAGCTGGAAAGGGGGAGCTATATGCTGCCTACACTTCTGATACCAAAAACCAAGCATCTAGAGGGGTTCTGTCTCTGGCTTATTGTGGAGGTTCAGTAAGTAATCCCTCTTTCTCATTGTTGTTGTTGTTGTTATGTGCTATTGAGTCGCCTGCAACCCATGGTGACTCTTTGTACAGCAGCTCTGAAGCCTGCCCTGGCCTGAGCCAGTCTCAATGATTCCGACACATCAACTCCCATTGCCCCAGTCACTGTATCAATCCATCTCATCTGGGCTCTTCCTCTCCTGCGCCGTCCCTCCACCCTTCCAAGCATGATGTCCTTCCCCAAGGACCTGTCTCTCCTGGCCACGAGCCCAAGGTAGGTGAGAAGGAGCTTCAAAATCTTAGCCTCCGAGGAGAAACTTGGATTCACCCTCTCCAAGACATTAGGACTTTAGATTTCTCATCTGTAGAACATCATCGGTGTTGGGTTTCACCAAGGGTGTGGCAAAAAATTACTTCCCAAAGTCAGGCAGGAAATGTCAACGAGCTCAGAAGGCTGGACTGAGAATTTGAGGAGGCCATAGAGTGCATGCCTACCTAAAGGAAAACTGATAATGAGATCGATAAAAACGTAAATAACAGTAATAAGGGCAAACGTGTTGTTGTTGTTGTTAGGTGCGGTGGTCAATCCTGTGAACAACAGACCCAAACCCTGTGCTATCCTGCACCATTATTCCAGTCTCTGACATCCTTACGGTCACTGGGTCAGTCCATCTTATCGAGGGCCGTCCTCTCTTTCTCTGACCTTCCACCTTTCCCAGCCTGAGGTCTTTCTCCAAGGACTGGCCTCTGCTGACAATATACTGGACACTCATTTCTCTGCGCACTGCCCTAAATGCTTTACACATATTCATTCATGCTTTTCTCCTACGTAGGAGATGGGACCCCCATTTTTTGTTGTTATGCACCATCAGGCTGGAGATGCCTCTTTCCTCCTGCTGTTTTAAGAGGTGGTAAATCGCATAGGAGAAGACTGCCCCTCTCTCTTTCTATCACAGAGCAGCTGGTGGATTCGAACTGAGTGCCTCCGGATTGGCAGTGCAGCTCCTTACCACTCAACTATTTTGAACTTAAGTGATTTTGGTAATTCTTCCAGCCCTCACAGAGAAATAACTATGGAAATTAGAGTGTGTGCAGTACAGGTTGACCAAAGGAATTCCTAGGAATCCAAGCTTAGCAAAATAAGAAACTAAAAAAATAAACTGTTTGCCGTTGAGTCAGATTTAACCAATAGCTGACCCTCTCAAGGGCTTCCAAGGGCATAATTGCAAGGGAGGGGATTGCTCATCTTCCTCCCTCAAAAGGGTGGATTCGAACCTTCGAGTTATGCATCTCCTTAAGGATTATGCAACCAGAGCTCTCTATAAAGAATAAAAAAACCTCAAAACTCAAATTAATTGTCATTGAGCTGAAGCCGACTTGTCGCTGACCCTCCTGCAACTTTTCAGAGGCTGTAAATCACACAGAGGGAGACTGCTTCTGGTGGATTGGAACCAGCCACCTTCAGGTTAACAGTGCAACTCGCCACAGAATCGGCCGCCAGTGGGTGTTGTTATTGAGTCCCACTGAGTCAAAAGCAACTCAGAGCTGACCTTCCAGTGGGTTTTCAGAAGCAGTCAGTTGCACAGGAAGAGACTGCCCATCTTTCTCCTGTGGGGCAGCTGGTGGATTGGAACCACCAGAGCTCCCTATAAATAATACGGTTATTGTTACTGTTGTTGTTAAGTGTCATCGAGTTCACTACTTACTACTCATAGCAGCTCTGTGAGCAGAAGATCTGACTCTCACCCTATCCCACTCCAGCCTTGTGATCTCTGGCATTTCTGAGCCCACTGTCACCAAGTGTCACCATCTTGACCTCTAAAGACCACCCTAGTTGCATATCCTCCAGTAGAGACTTGTTTGGTTTTTTGGCAGTTCGTGGGATATTCAGTATTCTTCTCACCACCACAGTTAAAAGGAAATGAGGACAGATCCAGCAGGAACCTGAAAAGATGGGGTAATGGTGGCCACAGTCCAATGGTCGTCAATAGCTTCCGTACCGCAGGAGCGGAGTCGGGTCACTGTGGCAGAGATCAGATGTCACACAAAACCTGAAAGAGTTACTCAAGACCCTTTACAGAAGCAGCTTGCTGATCCCTGAACTGGAGCTGGGAACAATGGAGACGCAGTGGAGTGATGATGAAGGCATGTCATGTGAAGGTCTTGACCAGCTCTTGGGAGGCCAGTCATGGTATCTATCAGGTAAAAGTAAAAGGAGCTCAAAAGTCAGACGACGCTACATCTCACATGAGAAAATGTCAGAAGTGGAGGAAAAGCAAACTGCAATGTAGTTATTCTGGGCAACAGATGACATTTCTAAGAGGCAGGAGAGTGCTTTGATCTTAGGTTGATTTTAAAGACTCGCTGTTGAGATATTTAGGAAGCCCTGGTGTTATTTCTAGTGGGGAAGGAGTTGCACTGTCAACCAAAAGGCAGGAGATTTAAACCTACCAGCTGCTCTTCTGGAGAAAGATGGGTGATCTCCACCCTTGCTGTTTACAGCCTTTGAAAACCCACTAGAGGGTCAGCCAGGAGTTGGTTCAGACTCAAGGGACCATAATAAGAACATTCAGATAGACAGACGGGCAAAGATGAAAGACATGGATACGTGAGAAAGAATATACCAGTGACCATACACCTGTCACTGTCAGTTTGCCAGCAACGTAACAGCAACACTCTAATGGGGGTAAGCTTGACAGAGATACATCACTTCAGGAGAGGATCAGAGAGTCGATCCAGCTCAATTTTATTGGGGTCTGCAGTGTACTTATATTCAAGCATGTAAACAGGAAGACAGGACAGGGTGGGCTTATAGACATGGGACATGTGGATTGATCAGGAGAACCTCAGCCTCGTGCAGACCACTCCCAGCTCAACAGATGTGGCACCTGTCTTCCCAGGTGGTGAGCTTTCCCAGTACAGTCAAACACAGGGGAGCTTTCTCTACTCATATTAAAGGCTGTTGGGAGGCTTGCACTTATCCAGAGTTTAGGCAATCTGTCCTGGCCAAAGGCCCTCCCTTTCTCCCCAACATTCTGCAACACACACCATTCTGGCATCTGTTATTTCTACATTGACACTGATGCCTATGTTCTAAATGTTGTTGTTGATTGCCTTCAAGTAGAGCACGACACATAGCAATCCTATGAACAAAAGGCCTGAAGCCTTTCTAGAACTATCGATATTTATCAGAGTTCATAGAGTTTCCGGAGGCATGTTTAAATATGTCCATGTATATAGCAGAGTCAACAGGGAACAGTGCTTTGTAAGCTTCCCCCTCACAACCAGCCACATTGAGGGAATGGGTTCCTGATTCAGGGCTCCTGAAACCACAGTCTTGGGGGACATCAAGGTCAATCAGTATAACCAAGTCCAGTGACAATGTTCCAATCCTACTTGGGGAAGTAGCAACTGGAGTCTCCAAAGCATGTGAACAGCCATCTAAGTTGCAATTGTGATCTCTCCCTGTCCGTAACAAAGACAATGGAAGAAGAGCAACAAATGAGCTGAAATAATCAGTCCAAAGAACTAACAGATCACGTGAATGTCAACTTCCACAACTCTGAGACCAGAAGAACTAGATGGAGCCCAGCTACCATCACTGACCACTGCAAAAGGGGATCACTAGTAGAAGATCCTGGACAGAGGAGGGGGGAATGCAGAACAAAACTGAAAAGCACAGAAAGGCCAGATTTACTGGTTCCATATGAGCTTACTAGTCCTACAGAGACTGGCAGATCACCTAAGACTACGGCCCTCTTTGTTCCTAGAATAAAACTAATCACCTTGACTTAACCAATACAATACCATACGATACAATACAATACATACAATACAATACATATAATACAATACATACAATACAATACAAAATACTCAGGCCTATAAGGTGGTCAATGACCTCAAGAAGGCACTCACTTCTTAGGTATAACCGAGCACATAAGGTCAAAAGAGTACCTTTTGTCCAAAGATGAAGACCAGAAAGGAAGGACCGGGCAGAACAGAATGGAAATGAGAATGGCAGGGAAGGAGTGAGAAAAGGAAGACTGCATCGCGGGCATCAGAACGAATGTTCTAAAACAAAATGTGTGCATGAATGGCTGAATGAGGAAACCAATCTGCTTTGCAAAATGCCACTGAAATCACAATAAGACAAATAAAAGCAAAGAAGCACTGTTCACTTAGTTCATCAAGACTCTGTTCACCAGGCACTGCCGGCAAGGAAGCACTGGGGTTCCAGGAAGACAAACTGCACTCTAGCTGGAGGCAGGTCCTTCTTTCATTCATTCCTCCTTCATATGTCGAGGGAGCTCTGGTGTGGCCTCTGTAGGGAACAACACCACTGCTAACACAATGGTGTTAACACAAATGGGCACCTCCCGGCCCATCTGAACTCACAAGCCGCTCTGTGGGAGAGAGACGGGCAATCTCCTCCCTTGTGATTTACAGCCCTGGAAACCTGCTGGAGAGTCGATTTACAAGTCGGTTCCAACTTGACAGCAATACGTGAGTGAGTGTAATGTGTGGATCGGACAGCTGTGTGTGCCAGGTATTATGTCAAGCCCTGGATGGAAAAGTGAGGTTCAAGGATATTGAGGGGATCAGGACACATAGGAAAATGAGCACGGGACAGAGAGGAAAGAAAAGAAAATGACAAAGGGGAAGCAGAGACAAAAAAGGTGGGGAGAGAGGCCAAGAGACACATAGCTCACTCATAAACACACATCCACGCAGTTAAGAGAGAGAAAAGAAGAAAAGATAGAGACAGAGTAAGAAAGGCATACACAGAGGAAGAAGAGGAAAGAGAGAGACAGCACAAGTGACAGAGTGAGAAACATAAGCAGAAGGAAATGGGGAAAAAAAACCTAAGAGAGACGTTGTTTACCATTGGAACAGAACCGACCCATAGCTGACTCTCCAGCAGGTTTTCAGAGGTAGTTAATCACATGGGAGGAGATTGTCCACCCTTCTCCCCCAAGAGCAATATTAAATATGTAGAAATAGAATGGAGAGGTGAGAGAGGATGTCAGGCACTGAGAAAGAATGCATTGAACGATACACTGTGAGAGTCAATGTCGGCAGGCCCTTTCCTGGCTCTGCTCTGTGATGCACATCAGCTCTTAAACTGCTCTGAATCCTTAAGTATTTGTAAGCAACGGTGCCCTTGGTTCTGAATGGGGAAATTCATCTCTTAACAGTCACTGGGAGTCCAGAGCACTGGCTCTTTACAGGGTAAGTGATGTTAAATCTGGACATAAAACCAAGCCTCAGGCAGAAGTTTCCCACAGTGGAGGCTCTGGAACAGAATTAGGAGCGTTCAGTGGCCTGGAGAGCTAGGACTGTACAGTTAAGAAATGGCACGAGGCTTCACGGAGTCACAGACTATCAGAGCTAGACGTCAAATGATGAGGGTGAGGATGGGGATGGTAAGTTAACATGTACTGGTTTGTTCTAGCTCCAGACACTGAGCTCCTTGTTGGACCAGCAACCACCTTCGAATCACCCCAGCCACCCCGACTTAGTTATTATCTTGTGCTCTTTCCTCATCTCGTGTGGTATTGGAGAGATCGCAAGAGGATGGCTTTAACAAACAGACATTTATTCTCTTACAGTTTAGGAAGCTACAAGTTCAAATTCAGGGTGCTCTCTGTTACTTGTGGATGAAAAAAAATCCTCATTTTCCTTCAGCATCTATTGGTCTGGCCTTCCCTGGAGTTCACCATGGTCCTGGCCTTACCTGCATCAAGGAGCTTCCTTGTGCAGGGGCCTGGGTCCAAAAAACCACTCTCCACTCCAGGCAATTCCTCCGTGAGAGTTCGCCATTCTCGGCTAACTTTCCTCCTCTCTTGTCTTTATTAAATAAAAGTTATTACAGGGAAACCCCCTTTGCATCGAGTGAGAGCTGTGATGGAAATAAGGAGAGATGCATTCCACTCTTAATCCTTTTACAATCATTTCTCTCATCATCTATAGTTTCCATGTTATGTCACTACATATACATATTTGGGGGGGGCACATAATTCAACCCATAATAAAGCCTGTGGAACTTTAGGGACTGTCATCATTCTCATTTTCCAGCAAAGAAAGCAGAGGCTTTGAAAAACAAAGCCATCCAGGGCCAGAGCTTAGGTAGAGGTGGGATTTGAACACCTATTTCCTGAGTGCATGCTCAGAATTCCTCAGCCAAAGAGCCTCGAAATGTAGAGTCTGGGCTCTCAGCATCAGAATCACACTGGGAAGTGATTGCTTCAGTGGGTTTTCATTTAATCACACACGAGGAGATTGCCCATCTTTCTTCCACAGAACAGCTGGTGGATTCAAACCGGGTGCCTTTGGGATGGCAGTGCAGTTTCTCGCCACTAGGCCACCGGAGCTCTGGAAGTGATCGCTTGCTTCAAATACAAATTTCTGGACCTCACTCAGCACCTCGGAGACATAACTCTGGAATAGTACGGCTTCAAGTGGACATTTGGAGATTCATTGTCTGATTCGTGTCCAGTGACGTTTCAGAATCACTGAGACTCGGGTTCTAAATCAGTTCTTGAACTCAGATCCACAAACAGGCTTCAGAAAGTCCACAAACCAAAAGCAGCAGATTAGTATACTGTCCGGTACATGGTGTCGTATGTACTCTGCTTGCCTCCAGGTACCCTATGAACCTGGAGAGAGGATGAAAGTCACTCAAGTGTTGAGGACTTTTGTTCATAGGGTCGCTATGAGTCCCCTATGACTCGAAGGCACTTAATAACAAAAACAACTTGGAAGAGTGGAGGGTCCAAGAAAGAGAGGAAGAGTCTAGACCAGGTGAATCGATTGTGACTATAACAACAGGCTCAAGGATGTTGGCACAACTCTGGGATGACACAGGACAGGGCAAGGCTCGGATATGTTGTTTAAAGGGTTGCTGGGAGTCACAGTCAACTCGATAGCACATGATAACAACAACCAGAACCCTGCTTCTTAGAATCTGAATGTTTACTAAAGACTTTGACTTAAAGGGGGACAAATGTACCCACAGCCTGTTGCTATTATGTCTATCCCGACTCATCCGGACATGTGACAGAGTGGAAGGATCCCACAGGAATTCTAGCCCGTGATCTTTACGAAAACAGAATGCCAGGTCTTTCTCCCGTGGGACTGCTGGGGGCGGGGGTTCAAACCACCCATCTTTCCATTAACAGTCAAGTGCTTAAATGTTGTGTCACCAGGTTCTTTGCATGTGATCCAAACCCAGACATCAAGCTAGTTCCAACTCAGTGCTCTTCCATTTCCCAAGGCATGAATCTTGGAGGAGACGTCCCATCTTTCTTCTGCAAAGCAACTAGTGGATTCGAACCCCTGACCTCTCAGTTGGCAACCCAGCACTTAAGTACTACCCCAACAGAGCTCCTTTTGGGTTGGGTTTTGTTGGTTTTTTGGGTTTTTTTCTGTGGTTTTGGCTTTTCTTTTTCTTCAACAGAGCTCCTTTGAATGTGCTATGGGAGTCCTTAAAAGTGGGCCTGGGCGATGATGTTAAGGTGCACTGCCAGATTCTGGTCTTACTAAAATTATCAGGAGACAAGCTGGAGAGAGAGAAAGGAGGAGCGGGAACGAGAGGGGATGGAGAGTGAGAAGGAGCAGGGGGAATTATCAAAGCCTAAGGAGTTAATAGTGTAAGATTCCCCTCTTTCAGACCTTGTGCTGTACCCATTAATCTCCCCAGTCAAGGGGAGAGCGGGGCAATCTCCCTCCTCATCTGTGAAATAAAAAAAAGCAACTCAGTCAATGTTTTGCCAGAGACATGAAAAATTAAAAATATTATGCCCCAGGCAAGGTTGGCTTCTAAGTAAATAAATAAACTCCCAATCGCTTTCCAACACCTCAATCATCAAAACTGCATTAAGCTGTCACAGTACATTAATTTTCAAAACCACTGGGCAATGACTTTATGAATTTTTGAGTACATAGTTTTGGGGGGGGGGGTTGGCCTGCAGGTAGGAAATCGCAGTTCCAGGGGCCCTCGGAAGGAGTCACAAGGCCCAGAGGATGTGAAATGACTCACCCCAGACTCCCTTTGGGTGACATCACTGCCCCTGCATCATCCCACACAGCAGGGTAAGCAAACCAATCCGTTTTCTGGCGCTGGCCTCTCTCCATTGTCTGTTATCGGTTGAGTATTTCAACACTGAAGAGTTCTCTCCCTTCGGGGAGAGACAGCTGAACTTGAACCCAGTCCAGCTGGCAAGAGTTCTGGTTGCAAACGACCTGCTGCTTTGAAGAAGAAGAGGATTCAAATGGGAATTGGAGATGGGCTGGGGCAGGAGAGAGAAAGAGAAAGAAGGAGGGAGGGAGGGAGAAAAGATATGCGCCTTTGCATAAATCTTACACTGGCTTAGAGGAGGACTTTCTTGTTTTCTTTTTTGTTGTGTACCATAGAACTATAGATGATGAGAGAAATGATTGTAAAAGGATTAAAAGTGGAATGCATCTCTCCTTATTTCCAGCAGGGCATTTGGTGGATTCGAACCTCATGCCTTCGGGATTGCAGCACAGTTTTTTGTGTGTTTTTTTGTTTTGTTTGCTTGTTTAATGCAGCACAGTTTCTTGCCACTAGGCCGCCAGAGCTCCCTTGGAGGGGGGCTTTCATAGTGAAATGAAAAGAATGTGAAAGGCTGCTTCCCATCCTCCACCCCCAATAGTGACCACACTCCTTATGCTTTTAAGGAGTAGTGTTGTCAGCCCAAAGGCAGCAGGTTTGAATCCACCAATCGCTCCACAAGAGAAATATAGGTGGTCTCCTCCCATGCGATTTTATAGACTCTGGAAGCCTAATGGAGCTGGTTTGAACTTGACAGCATATAACACAACCTTGTGCTTTTGGATCTTAATGTATCTTTTTTTTTATAAGAGACTTAAAAAAAAAGTATTTACCAGATAACCTCAACACAATTTCTTTACTTCTACTTCTTTTTTTTTCTTTTTTTATTCTTTTTTTAAAAATTATTATTATTTGTGTGTGTGTGTGTACTGTCAAATCAGATTTGACTGGTACAGGAGGAGATTGTTCCTCCTTCTCCATACTTTTTTTTTAAAATAAAATTTTTATTTTATACTGGTTTACTTATAAAGTTTGTATACATTGCACAGGGGGAGGACAAGAGAGGAGTCATCATCGGGTTTCACAATTTGCTGGGTAGAGGGAGGAGCAGCAGGAATGAGAAAGAGCCAGTTTAACACATCTTTTGATTGTGCCTGACAGTCAGACAGCCTGGGTTCGAATCCCAGCTGTGCCATTTATTTTCTCTTCAGCATAGGGTACGGTGCACGGCTTCTCTGGGCTTCTATAACTTTGCTGCAAAATAGGAATAAAAGACCTTGTGGCCTAGTGGCAAGAAGCTGCACTGCAATCCCAGAGGTACGTAGTTCAAATCCACCAGATGCTCTGCTGGAGAAGGAGGGACAATCTCCTTCTGTACCAGTCAGATCAGATTTGACGGTGCACACACAAAATATACTTTAAAAAATTAAAAGAATAAAAGACCTCAAAAAGGAAACAGGAGTGGAGCCCCAATTCCAACACAGTGCTGTGCATGCTGAGGCAAGTTACTGAACCTTTCTGTTTCCTTTTCCTCATATTTAAGACAGGTATGGGGATAGCTCTGGCCTTGGAGAGCTGCTCTGGAGAATTAAAAGGCAGTGAGCACCACTGGGACCAAGACCAAGACCTTATCGCTGCTGTTAGGTGCCACTGGCTCAGCTCTGACTCTACAGACAACAGAGGGAAGCCCCGCTTCATCCAGCCCCACCCTCTCAGTCTCTACCAAGTTTGGGCCCATTGTTGTCACTGCGTCCGTCCAGCTTCTCAAAATCAGTCTTCCTTTTTTTTCTCTCTCTTGATCTTCCATTTTCCAGGCACTGAACCCTCAGGATAATATGCCCAGAGCATGTGAGACAGAAGTCTCTCCATCTGTGTTTCTAAAGAGCATTTTGGGTGCATCTCTTCCAAAATACATTTCCTTTGTTCTTTTAGTAATCCAAAGCATATTCAACATCATCTACCAATAACGTGATTCAAAGGCATCCGTTCTCTGATCTTCCTTATTCCTTTTCCTGCTTTCACAAGCACAGCGTGGGTCAGGCACAACTAAATCTCCATACAAAGTGACATCTTGGCTCCTTAGAACTTTAAAGAGGTCCTTGGAAGCTGATTTGCTCAGTTCTACACATCAACGAATTGACTGAGAAAATCTGCTGTCAGGGACCTCTCCAGAGTACTGAGAAGCAACGATGTCAGTCTAGAGACTAAGGTGCACCTGATCTAGGCCATGGTCTTCGCAATCACTTACTATGCATTAGAGAATTGGCCAATGACTACGGATGATATAAGGAGAATTGATGCCTTTGAGCTGTGGTGCTGGAGAAGAGTCTTAAATATACTATGGACTGCTAAGAAAACAAGTAGGTCTCTCTTGAAGAGAAATCAGGTTTCCCCATGGAGGCTAGGAATTTGAAGCTCCGTCTCAAATACTCAGGAGGGACTCGTCGTTGGAGAATGGCGAGTCAGTGCAGTAGAGACAGACCCCAGATGAGATGGCTTGATATAGTAACTGAGGCCATGAGGGTAGGTGTGTCGGGGTCAGTGAGCCTGGTTCAGCACAGGGCCAGCTTCAGAGCTGTTGCACACATCGTCACTCTGAACCGCAGGCGACTCAACAGCACATAACAACAACAGCGGACATCATTTGCTTTATTGACGGCTGCTTCTGTAACTGCTGACTGTGGATTCAATAAAAATGAGACCATTGATACTTCAATCTTTGCTCCCCCTATAATGATGTTGCCTGCTGGTCTAGTGATGAGGATTTTTGTTGTCTTGATGTTGGAGTCCATTCTAAAAATGGTCTAAAACTTCTCCTTATCACAACAGACTTCACATCTTCATTTCCAGCAAGAAAGATTGTGTCATCTGCATAATACAGCCAATTAATGTGTCAATCTCCCATCCTAATACCACATTCTTCTTCACACAGTCCATCTTCTGGAATGATATGCTTATAAAAGAGATTGAACAGATACGAAAAGATATACCCCTGAAAACACCTTTCCTGGTTTTTAAATTATGCATTTGAATGACTCACTCTTGGTCTATATACAGATTTCCCATAAGCATAATTAAGTGTCCTGGAATTATCATTCTTTGCCATGTTATTCATATTTTTTAATGTAATGCCTTTGCATAGCCAATAAAACACAAGTAAACATTCTTCTGGTCTTCTATGCTCTACATCAAGATCCATCTCACATCAGCAATGGCATCCCTCCTTCCAAGTTCTTTTCTGAATCAGTTTGAAGATCTGAAAGTTCATTGGTGATATCTGCTGCAAGCATGTTTTCATTATCTTTAGCAAGATTTTACTTCCATGGGATGTTGTTGTTGTTGTTGTTGTTGTTGTTGTTGTTGGGAGGAGTCAAATCAGAAACTGACTCACAGATAAGCCTCCAATGGGTTTTCAGAGGTGGTAAATGTCACAGGAGATTTCCTATCCTTCTCCCACAGAGCTGATGGGTTCGAACTCCGCACCTTTGGGATTGCAGCATAGTTCCTTCCCACTAGGCCACCATGTGATATTAATGGTATTGGTTTAGCATTTATGATTCTGTTAGATCCTTTTTCTTTGGAGTTTGCACACAAAAAAAATGCATCCTTTACAGTCAGCTGACCAGGTCGCTGTCTTCCAAATATCTCGTCATAGCCCAGTGAGCAAGCCCAACAGAACACCCGTTTGCTGAAACATCCCAATTGGCATTCCATCAGTTCCTGGAGCTCTGTGTTCTTGTCCAAGGCTTTCAGGGAAGCTTGGACACCTTCCCTCAGCACCACAGGCCAAGACCTTCCAGATTTATAATCCCATCCAGGCAACTCTGCGCAATGACGTGTGATGCCTGCAGGGGGGAGACTGGATGACGGGGTCTGCAATCTTCTGAAAGCTTGTTCCTAGACATGTCTGGGGCTTAGACTGGAATGATTAGGGATCATCAGAGAGGGCACTTCACACTTGGGCTTCTTAAACATGGCGGAGGGTTCCTGGGGGAGGCAGGTCTCTCAAGACACCTGGGTGAAATCAGCACGGCTTTTTTTGATCTATTAAGCAAATCTCATCTCTATCTATCTGTGAGAAGCTTGTGAGATTTCCAGGATCAGGGACTCGGAGCGCGACTTTCCATGGAAGAATTTGCAGCCACTTTCTCACGAGCATCATCGTGGCTTACAAACCACCACACTGGGAGCTCACACGAGCCCGGAGACCAGCTTCTACGCTTTCGTAATGCATTGCTATAGTAGGCTGGCATCCAGTTGACCTTTAGTGACCCCACGCACCATGCTTCCTGGTCACATCCCTGACCCATGATTCACTGCGGGTGGAAGCCTTGGGATCCACTAAGTTTTCAGTGGCTGGTATTTGGGAGTAGATCACCAGGTCTTTCTTCCTAGTCTGTCTTCATCTAGAAATGTTTTAGAATCATAGCAACATGTAAGCCAGAGTGTTCTAAAGTAGTGATTTTTAGACTTAAAACATGCCTGATACAACTTATTGTTAGGTCTTCTCAGTGGACGTAAGGCCAGAGAAAGAAAGGAAGTTAAAGAAGTTTTAAGGGGTCTCCCGGGCAGGATTCCTTGGTCTGCAAAGAGAGAAACAGGGAGAGGGACAGACCAGAGAAATACCTCACCCTAAAGTGGATTTGGGCAGGTTTTATAGTGAGGGTCTTTAGGGAAGGGAAGGAAAGACATCCCATTGTGTTTTAGCCAGGTGGGTGGTCTTCTAGAAAGGCACTCCGTGGTAGTTGAGGCTGTTCACTCCCTTTGTGGACATGTTGATCTTCTTTGAATCCTTTGTTTTCCCTTTGACCTTGGTCCCAGCCTGACACTTGTGATGTTTTCAATTGTCTCCCATGAATGCAAAATCTGGACAATAAGCCAGGAAGGCAGAAGAATTGGTGTCTTGTAATTACGGTGTTTTCAGCTTGCTCACTTTCATAATCAACACTCTTGGCACCAGCAGTCAGGAAATCAAAAGACAAATTGCACTGGGAAAAGTCGGCTGTCAGGGACCCAGAGTGCTGAAGAGCAATGATGACAGCCTAGAGATAGACTAAATGTCAGGCTAAGTGTGCCTGATCCAGGATATGGTCTTCGCAATTACTTGCTATACATCAGAGAGCTGGACAATGACAAAAGATGACGGAAGAACTGGTTCCTTGAGTTGTGGTACTGGAGAAGAGTTCTGAATATACCATGGACTGCCAAGAGAACAAACAGGTCTGCCCTAGAGAGGGTGAAACCAAGATGCTCCTTGGAGGTGAGAACTTTGAGGCTCCACCTCACATACTCTGGGCACGTGGCCAGGAGAGACCAGTCCTTGGAGAAGGACATAAGGACAACATGTTCAGAAGGGTGGAGGGACAGCGCAGGAGAGGAAGACCCCGGATGAGATGGTTTGACAAAGTAACCAACAGAGGTGTGTCGGAGAGAGTGAGACTGGCTCAGGACGGAGCAGGGTTCAGAGGTATTACCTGTATGGTCACCATGAGTCGCAGGTGACTCGACGGCACATAACAACAATTATGGAGCTGGCAAAGAATATTGACAATGTCACAGCCTGTCAGGAGAGAAAGCCACCTGTCTTAGACGAAGTCCAACCAAAGTGCTATTTAGAAGCAAGGACAACGTGACTTCCGCATGTTCCTGGGACATGTGGTCAGGAGGGGCAGTCCCTGGAGGACGTCATTGTTGTTGCTATTGGGGCTGCTGTTTGGGGCCTTCAGGCTAGTTCCAACTCACAGTGACCCTGAGAACAACGTGCCTGTTCCTGCATCACCCTCAGTCTCTGGTCTACCTCAGCTGTACCAGCTATTTCTGCTCGCCCTGGGAACGTGCCTTATCAGCCACTGAAGATCTCTAATTGTCTGAAAGTTTTACACCATTCATGTGCCTAAGGGGTTAAAGGCAGCTCTACTTCGTGTTCACAGGGCCGCTGTGAGTTGTAATGAACACAACAGCACACACAACAACAACAATAATTCTTTTTAGGCAACAGCTCTTCCTCAGTCATATACTGCGACCATCTAACCTGATGGTGTCACCATGAGTGCCAAAAGAGAATGTCAGGGGGGAAAAGATGACCCTTTCTTTATTAGTACTATTATTATTATTCATTTTAATGAAAATTTAGAGACTTAGGATTTCCATTCATTCATTGTTGGGCAGGGAGAAAAGTGCAACAGTGAAGACAACCCTCAAGAAGATAGATTAGAGTGCATCTAAATTCCAGAATCAATCTCCATAATAGTCTACGTGTTTCCTACTGCCAAGGGGGCCCTTTAGAGTAGTGAGAGAAGATCTTCACCCTGAAACCCACAGCGTCCCTTTTCAGCAGGAAGTAGCTAAGAGAATACGCCATCCCCTTTTCCTTATGACTCAGGGTGAAGTCTCTCTCAGGGCTGAGTGATAGGGAATGGCAAAGGACACACTGACAAAGGAGATTAATCAGAACTGGCTTTGACAAGCACTGTGGCAATGGGACAATTAAAATAGACTTTCAAGGGAAAAAAAAGAGAGTAACGAACTGGGGTGGGGGGATAGAGAAAATAGTGCAACAATGAAAGAATGGAAATCCAAAATCTCTGTAAGTGTTCATTAAAATGAATAAAATTAAATTTAAAAAAAGAAGAGGGATTTATGTACAATGCAGTATACATTATTTATCCCGTCTTTCTCAGTCGAACCCCCAACCCCTGTGTCAGTCCCGTTCTACAACAGTGGCACTATGCAGTATTTGTCCTTTTTTAATTTTTTTTTGTATTTGTCCTTTTGTAACTGAGATAATTCACTCAGAATAATGTCCTCCAGGGTCACCCATTTTGAATAATATTGCATAAGTTCCTTGTTTTTCAATGCAGTGTAGTATTCCATTGTGTGAATATACCACAGCTTCTCTATCCATTCGTTTCTTGATGGGCACTCGGGTTGTTTCCAACTCTTTGCTATCATGAACAAAGCTGTGATAAACATGGGTGTGCATATATCTGCCTGGGTGGCAGGTATGGTTTCTTTACGGTATATTCCCAGTAGTGGACCAATGAAAGAATTTTTCTTTTATTTTTCAAAGAGAAGAGCGAACTGGGGGAAAGGGTGGGCAGGGAGGAAAAATGCAACAATGAATGAATGGAAATCCAAAGTCTCTGTAAATGTTCATTAAAATTAATTAAAAAAAATAAAAGAAGAAGAAGAAGAGGATGGACTGACCCAGAAGCTACAGTAACGGACTCCAACCCGGCCATGGTCTTGAGGATGGTAAAGACCAGGCAATGTTCCATTCTGTTGTGTGTGGGGTCACTACAGGTGGGAACTAACTCAGTAACGTCTAACAACAACCATAAATGAGATTGTGAGTTCAGGCAGACGGCACCCAACAGCCCCAACAGAGAGGGGGTCTAGGTCATTCCTGACTAAACATGGTCCTCTGGTCTCGTCATCACTTGAATAGTCTCCAGCAGCTAACTTCCCACCTCTGCTGCTCCTCTATTTCCCTCTCAGGAGCTCAGAAGTGGAGCTGCAGGCCTCCTCCTGTCTATACTCGTACGGCTCACATCCTCTGAGATTTTACCCATATCCCTGGTGCCCACTGGTACAAGCCTGGCCCCCAGGCATCCCAGAGATTCTCACATCAACTGGAAAGAGTCCACCACCAACGTGGCCATGAAAATCACTCCCTGAGCTGAATGAACAGACCACGTGCCTTCCCTCAGGCCTGACACTGACCTCCCCGTCATGCGTCTGTGAAGAAGCCTGTAGCTTGGAGCAAAGACTCCAGCACCCAGAAGCGCATCTGAAGCTCTTGAGTCTAGGTCCTCCTTCTACCTCCAAGCTTACATTCTTTTTTTCCTCCTCCTTTACCTATTGGTGCTGGAGAAGAATATTGACTATGCCAAGGACTAGCAGGAGAACAAACAGGTTCATCATGATGAGACCAGGCTGCTCCTTGGAGGCTGAAGGGACAACACAAGAGAGGAAGACCCTCGATGAGATGGATCGATTCAGCGACTGGGGTAACGGGGGTCGGTGTGTCAGAGACAATAAGATTGGCACAGGACAGAGCAGAGTTTAAGGTTGTTATACACAGGGTCACTATGAGTCACAAATGACTCAACAGCACAGTATATTGAGAAGACCATGGCCTGGATCAGGCACACGTTAGCCTGACATTTAGTCTATCTCTAGGCTACCAGGCTGCTCCCTGGAGGCAAGGATTCTGAGGCTCCGTCTGACATATTTTGAACATGTTGTAAGGAGGGACCAATCCTTGGAGAAGGACATCATGCTTGGGAGGGTGGAGGGCAGGCGCAGGAGGGGAAGACCCTCTGTGAGGTGGATTGAATCAGTGACTGGGGTAATTGGGATGGGTGTGTCGGACACAGTGTGATTCGTGACACATAACAACAGCAATAGGCCAACATCGTTGCTCTTCAGCACTCTGGGTCCCTGATAGCAGACTTTCCCCACGCAATTTATCTCTTGATTTCCTGACTGCTGGTGCCAAGAGTGTCGATTATGGAAGTGAGAAAGCGGAAAACATCGTAATTGCAAAGACACCAATTCTTCTGCCTTCCTTATTTACCGTCCTGCTTTGCATACCTGCAAGACAATTCTGCAAGACAATTGAAAACATCCTAAATTGTATCAGGCATGTTTTAATCCTAAAAATCACGTCTTTACTTTCGAACACTCTACCTTACACGCTGCTGTAATTTGTGATACTCATTTTGCTGTGTATGTACAAGGAAGGGACACTGGTGGTGCAGTGGTTAAGCAGACAGACATGGCGGCCTGCTTCTGCAGAGAGAGGACATCACCAACAGCTGCAATGGACTCAGCAGCAACAATTTATTTTAAATTGTGATTTGAGTGAAAATTGGCAAATAAAATCGGTTTGACCATCCACAGACATTTTTATTGATAGCATTTCTTATAATGCCATGGAATTGCAGTTTTCCAACCCCTTCCCTGGTGGCAGGGATTTACACTGCCAACCCAAAGGCTAGTGGTTCAAATCCACCAGTTACTCTTTGGGAAAAAGATGAGCAGTCTCTGAAAACCCGCTGGAGGGTCAACTGGGAGTTGGTTCCAAACAATTATAATATAGCCCCACAGTTATAACTGTCTCAGCCATCACCTCTGCGAGAATGCATGGAATTACAGGGAACTCTGGTGACCTAATGACCAGGGAGCTGTGCTGCCGATCCAAAGGTAGGCATTTCGAATCCATCCTGTTCTGAGGAAGAAAGATGGGCAATCTCCTCCTATGCAATGTCAGTCTCTGAAAACCTGCTAGAGATTCATACTCAACCCTGAATCAGTTCGAACCCCAAGGCACATCCAGCAACAATTAACCCTCCTATCCTGCTCCTTCCTGTCTTCCTGGTCTAGAGGGCTTTGCTTCATTTTCAAGCTTCAAGGGATCCAAGAGCCAGACCTTTCTTCGGAGGGACTCTCAGTGGGTTCAAACCACCAACCATGTATTGAACCAGAAGGCCACCCAGGGTTTTGAAAACACCAATGCTACAGATTAAAAGCCCTAGCAAAGCTCCAGGCAACAAAACTGGGAAAGAGAAGCCTAGCCAACCCAAATACTATTAGGCAATAATCTCCCTGTGTGAACCAAACACCACAGACAAGTGCCACCGCATTCCCGAGACACTTGATGTTGTGACCCAACCATGCAGAGAACCAAGCACATGGCAAGCTGCCAAAACTCCCCCAGGAGGTTGCACCACCTTCACTGAGCATCCAGGACTCAAACGACGTCTCAATGGCCTGACCTGCTCCTCATCTCCATCTTTCTTCCAAGCCTGCATCCTCAGACAGTTCCCCTCTGAACCAGGCAGCGGCCAGAGCTCCAGCTTTGTCATCTTTCCTGCATCAAATCTGGCCGAAAATGAGGCCCTTTTCTCCCTTTGTTGTTGTTGTTGTCTTGTGTTTTCAAGTCATGTGAGACTCATAATGATTCTATGTACAACATCCCTAAACCCTGCTCTGTCCTGTGCCAATCGCACTGTCTCTGACACGTCTACCCCCATTACCCCAGTCACTGAATCAATCCACCTCATAGAGGGTCTTCCTCTCCTGCGCCGTCCCTCCACCCTCCCAAGCATGACGTCCCTCTCCAAGGACTGGTCCCTCCTTGCAACACGTCCAAAGTATGTCAGGCGAAGCTTCAGAATCCTTGCCTCCAAGGAGCAGCCTCGTTTCACCCTCTCCAGGCTGAACCTGTTTGTTCTCCTAAAAGTCCATGGTATATTCAGTACTCCTCTCCAGCACCACAGCTCAAAGGCATTAACTCTCCTTCTATCATCCCTAGACATTAGCTCTAGTGGGGGTTAACCTGGCCGTTTATTGCATCCTCCTTGAATTGATCAGTGATGGAGGTGGGTACCTCACTCTGATTGGTTGGGATAGGGTCACCTGCTTATCCTGGGATGAGAGTTCCATCAATTCCACCTGAAGAGGCAATTGCCAAGAGAGAAAAAAAACAACAAACCAAACCAACTCATGGTGCTGTTATTACATGAGCTGTTGGTGGCAAGAATAGCAACCATTCACTACTAAGGTCATGTGCTCGACCGTGTGATACAGGCAGAGTTCTATATATGAAGATCTCAGAGTCGGGAACCAGACAGAAGTCAGGAGACAAACCGGAGAGGATGACATTTATAAAGGATAAATATAAAGCTTTATACTTAGGTTCTGAAAATTGCACAAGTACAAGACGAGGTTTGGGGAAAAGCTCCTATCAGCAGAAATATGTTCATTTTCCTCCACAGCAAACTCAATGTAAGTTCAAAGCACATTGCCAGGAAAATGAAAACAGCATCCTTTTATTTTTTTTATTTGAATTTTTTACAATGACTGAGCTATTCATTACACTTTTTTTGCTATTTAAAAAAATTTTATTCTATGTTGGTTTGCTTACAAAGTTCATATACATTGTGTTTTACACTATTCTTCATTCACACTGTGTTTCATACAATCGTTCCCATGCATTATGTTTTGTAAAATTAATCACCATAGGGACTATACCCATCATTACCCTGTCTTTTCAGGTCCCCACAGGGTCTTTCCCATTTCCTTTGCCCCCTCCTTCCACTCATTAAATTGTGCAACCCTGTGATTTTAAGATTAACATTAACAGAGGGCCACATTATCAGAGGTATAGGGTCTAAATGAAGGAGGTGATGATGCCAGACTTGGAACACTGTGTCTTGTCTTGGCCCCTCTCTCACTAAAGGAGATGCAGGTAGATGAGATGGGCTTGTACAATGTGGGTGGAGAAACCTGACATGCTTTGATTAAAGATGAGGAAGGTGGGGTCTGGGGAAGCTGGCAGCCGTATGCTAATTATCTTCAGATCTATGAAGGGCTGAAACTTGGGGAGGAAAGGTTAAATGTAACCTGTAGGACCAAATGATGCAAACTTAAGGATACACCTGTTGATGTAAGAATAAAGATGCTACCGCTGCCTTCATAGATACCCACCAGGTCCGGGCCATGCTCGCAGAATGCAGTAACTGGGTTCTTCACACCTGCAGAACTTCTTGTCAATGTGTGTCAACAGTATTCCAGTCTAATCCAGTTGGGAGACACTAGACATCGAAATCCTTCTTACACTTACAACACACAAGGGATATAGTAAAACTGCCATAAAGGCCCTTCAACAAAAGGACCTGGGTAGCTTTCATGAAGTCAGGGTTTCCAAA
>NW_006399839.1:8290520-8295315 GCF_000299155.1 Elephantulus edwardii | reverse complement strand
GTCCATGGTATATTCAATACTCTTCTCCAATACCACAGCTCAAAGGCATCAATTCTCTGTCTATCATCCCTAGTCATTATCCAGCTCTCTGATGCATAGCAAGTGATTGCAAAGACCATGACATATATCAGGCGCACCTTCATCTCCAGACTGACATCGTTGCTCTTCAGTACTTTAGAGAGAGGTCTGTAACCACAGACTTTCCCATCGCAATGTATCTTTTAATTTCTTGGCTGCTGGTGCCAAGAATGTAGACTGTGGAGCCAAGCAAACTAAAACTGTGGACAATTTCAATCTCTTCACAATTCTTCATGATGCTACCAATCAGCCCAGTGGTGAGAATCTTTGTTTTCTTGATATTGAGCCTCAATATGTAAGGTGCCGTCAATTTGATTCTCCAACGCACAGTGACAATTATGAATGACAGATCGAAACCGCGCCCGAACCTCAACCGTCCTCACAATCTTCAGTACACTTAAACACATGCATTTCCCCTTGTGATCTGGGAAACAGGGAGACCCTGGGTAACAGAAACAGTGACTATGTGACTGCTCACCGGATCGTGGGAAGTTCAAGTATATCCAGACACTTCTTGGAAGAAAGACTTGGGATAAGATCAGCCATTGAAATTTGATAGAGTGCCTTTCCACTTTGATACACATGGGCCAACAAGAGTTAAAATTTAACTCAATGGCAACTTTAAAAAAAAGTCTACTCAGGAAATCAAAAGACAAATTGCATTGGAAAAATCTGTTGTTAGTCAGACACCTCTGCAGAGTGCTGAAGAGCAAGGATGTCAGTCTAGAGACTACAGTGCACCTGATTCACGCCATGGTCTTTGCAATTACTTGCTATGCATCTGAGAGCAACAACAGAAGTGATTCTTTTCTTAGTTAGCATCCTTTAGATGGAGATGGGTTGTTAAAGTTCTTGGTTATGACCCTATAGGTTCCCAGTTCTAATCCACCAGCTGCTCCTTGGAAGAAAGATGTATTATCAGTCTGCTTCTGTGAAGATATTTGGCCAGGAAGCCCTGTGGAGCAGCATTACTCTATCCATCAAGGAGCCTAAGTATTCAAATCATCTCCAAGGTGGTGAGTGGACTGTGGGATTGTGTGAAAGCCCTGGTGTGCAGTGGTTAAAGCACTTGGCTGCATAGTCAAAGACATTGATTCTTCTTCTATTATCCTTAGTCACTGTCCAGCTCTCTGATGCACAGCAAGTAATTGCGAAGACCATGACCTGGATCATGCGCACCTTAGTCTCTAGACAGACATCATTGCTCTTAGCACTTTGGAGAGGTCTCTGATAGCAGACTTCCCCAGTTCAATTCGTCTTTTCATTTCCTGACTGTTGATGCCAAGAGTGTTGCTGGTGGAGCCAAGTAAGCGAAAACTGTTAACAACCTCAATCACTTCTCCATCTGTCAAGGCTTGGCCCAGTGGTTTGAACCAACAACCTTTCAGATAGTAGCCAAAGCTTTCAACTATTGTGCCACAAACATTCCTTCCTGTGAAGGCATGTGGCTTTGTGCCCAGCACCCTGGGAAGAGACCAGGCAGAGGTTATTTTAAGCTTTGGGAGGTGGGCAAGGGTGACAAGGTGAGGCGTACATTCTAGAAGGATGAGCTGGCTGAGTGGAGGCAGGACCATAGCAGGAACTGGGGGAGAAGCGGAGGAGCGATGAGTTCTGTTTTGGAGATGCCGGGATGGAGGTGACGCTGGAGCAGCAGGAAATGCTGGGGGAGGGACGGGACCCTGCAGAGCAAACTGCAGAAGGGGCTCTGAGCTCTGAGAAACACAGTGATTCCCAGCCCAGGCTCCCCAGGGCCACAGATAAGAGGCTCAGTTCTCCAGGGTTCTCCTTCCTGCATCTCTCAGTTGGCATTTCTCTTGCCTTCTCACCCTGAAGCTGGAACCCAGCTCTCCTCTTATACAGAGAGGAAGGGTCACGTTCCAATTCTATGGAGGGGGAAGGACTCACCTCCTGATGGGCACTCATGTAAAAGCCCAGCCAAGTGTCCTCTTCCTCCATTCTTACACACACACACACACACACACACACACACACACACACACTCACTCCATCCCTCCCTCCCTCCCCTAGATGTTTCAACATCTCTGCCTGGATCTGTTTTGCTCTCAGGGCCATCTGTCCCTGACTCTGCTATAAATCTTGTTGTGTTTCCTTGCCATATGGCATAATTAATTACTTCAAGGCACAGAGAGGACCACCTCCCGCCCCCTGCCCCGCAGGCTTGGGTGGGAGCCAGCAGGCTCTCTGAGGAGCAATTCGCTGAGATGGGACTTGGCCCGCTACTGGACCCTGGCAGCCCCCTCCCACGGCAAGACTCACACTGGCCAAAGGCCCCTGCTCCCCGAGCAGCACCTGCCACCAGCTGGGCCCTGACGGTGACACAGTGGCATTTAGAGACATTCAAGACACACACCATCTATCGCTGTGGGAGGGAGCATGCATTTATCAACTTCCCGGGGACCCCAAGATCATTCATCTTTGTCACTTAACCACTAAACCAGGAACAGTCTCTATTTGCCTTGGGCAGTGGCTTTGCTGGGCTCTTGAATCTTAGGGAGACGGCTGAGGGCCAAAAGAGTAAAGTGGCTGACAATGGCCTTGGGAATCTGGGACCTGGAGAGTGAGCCCCTCTCTGCTCTGGCCTGTTTAACCTCCCCGCGCGCAAACAAGGTTCAAGCCTACAACTTTTGTGTAAGTGGCTTAGCTATTTGTGGTCTGTTTTTTCAGACAGCTCAAGGTCATTTCACAGATCCACCAATACTCAGTCAAAAAGAGGGCCCCCTGCTCTCCTGACCTTGCTGCTAAAAGAAGGGAGATTTGCGCACATGCACGCAACACACCGCGTACAAAGCATGTGTTGTTAGCTACTGGCAAGTCATCCCCCGCCCCCTTAAAGTCCTCATGCACAAGAGAAAAAATGCTGCCAGGTCTGCTCCAGTCCATGATCGGCTGCCAGTCAAACGGAGCCATCCAAAGGGATTTCCTCAGCTGGTCTGCACAAGTAGTTTGCCAAGCCTTTCTTCCTACTCTTTCTTCGTCTGGAAGTTCTGCTACAACTGGTTCAGTATCAGACCAACATGTGGACTCCTCCCGGGTGATGGGCAGTGTCTACACACGAGGTACACGGGCCTGGAATCAAAGCGGGGTCTCCCTCGGTGAAGGGGAGAACGCTACCACGGAACCAGGATGCCTCACACACGGTGGTCCCAACGTTCCAGGAGGCAAGCACAGTCATCCCGGCAGCTCTTAAGACTCAGCCTTGGTAGCCACACTTTTACCACACCATAATGGTAAAAGACATTCACAGATCCAAGGGCCTCTGGTGGTCTAGTGGTTAAGGAACTGTGCTGCCAACCCAGAGATACATGGTTTGAATCCACAAGGAGAAAGATGGGCAATCTCTTCTTATACAATTTACTGGAGGGTCAGCCAAGAATCAAAGACACAAATCAACAAGAGGGTGGTCTGGTGGCCTAGTGGCAAGAAGCGGCGCTGCAATTCCAAAGGCACATAGTTCAAGGCCAGCAGCTGCTCCACGGGAGAAGGATGGGCAATCTCCTTCCATGGGATTAAATGCCTCTGAAAACCGGCGGGAGGGCCAGCCAGCTATAGGTCAGTTCTGACTCCACGGCACACAGCAACAACAACACAAACAACAACAAGAGCTTGGAGAAATAGACTCCACCCCATGAAGGTGCAGCAACAAAAGCGTCTGTCTTGCAGAGGAGGATGAAGCCAGAAAGATGGACTCTGGTAGTTACTACAAGTCTCATCTCTGGAGGCGTGGTACATGGGCGTTCCACTCTTAACCAAATGGTCAGCCGTTTGAATCCATCAGCTGCTCTAAGGGAGAAAGGTGGGCAGTCTCCTTCCTTAAAGATTTACAGCTTTGGAAACCCAATGAAAGGTCCCATGACTTGGCATTGATTAGATGGTGCTGGATTTGGTTTTGAGTTTTTGGGGTTTTTTTGTTTGTTTGTTTGTTTGTTTGTTTTTGTTTGTTTTGAGTTTTGTCCCTGAGTAATCCAGTTAACGTAAGTGCTCTGCTGCTCATCAGAAAGTAGCAGGTTCAAGTCCACATGGAGGAGCCATGGAAAACAAGCCTGGCCGTCTATTTCTGATAATCAACCACTAGAACACTGTGCAGCCTTAAAAGTCAACGGAGAACTTGTGAGACATTTCACAAGGTGGATGGGTCTAGAAGACATCGTGCTGAGCGAAGCCAGCCGGTCACAGAAGGATAAACATGGCATGAGATCACTGTTAACTTTTAAAACTAGAGAAAGGTTTACATATGGAAAGACTCAATCTAGTCTGGTGAGGGGGCAGGGGAGTAAGAAAATGAATAGATAGACATTGAAAACTCTATTGGAACAAGTGAATGAAGAACAATGTGGAAAGAATGGATCAGATATTACAGGTACTGTAATCAATGCCACAGAACAATATAGACACAATTGACTGACTTTCTAAAACCGAGGAAAGGTTTGCACACAGGTCAGATCAGTCCTGGAGGGCTGTCAGGTGTAAGAAAGGAGGGGGGGGGAGTGAAGACAGATAAATAGATGGGTTGGGTGAAGGGAGAGGCAATGGAAACGGAGGTCTGATGATGCATTGAAATGAATTGCATCAACCAAATAAAATCAATGACAAAAATTAAAAATATGACTGGAGACAGTGCAGTACTAACATAAGAATAACATACAGATCAATGGAACAGAAGATCCAGAAAGAGATCTATATATGCTTTTGTTTTTTT
>NW_006399839.1:8284374-8289345 GCF_000299155.1 Elephantulus edwardii | reverse complement strand
ACTGGGGTGAAATGATATCTCATAGTTGTTTTAATTTGCATCTCTCTTAGGGCTAGGGATTTTGAGCATTTCTTCATGTGTTTGTTAGCCATCTGAATTTCGTCTTCGGTGAAGTGCCTGTTCATATCCTGTGCCCATTTTTCTATTGGATTATTTACCTATATATGCTTTTGTAATCAATTATATAAAAGAGCTAAGATAATTTAATGGAAAAAGACTGGATCTGTAACAACATATGTTGTTTATACATTTGTGTGTAGGCAGGTATGTTGACATATATTGTTGTTGTTGTTGTGTATGTCATCAAGCTGGAACCAACGTATAGCTAACCCTCCAGCAGGTTTTCAGGGGAGACTGCACACCTTTCTCCTGAGGAGCAGCTGGTGGATTTGAACTGCCTGCCTTTGTGTTGGCAATGCAACTCCTTATTCACCAGAACACAGCACAGATCTCTGACACGCATGGGCTTGTCATGCATCAGCAGCAACTGGTCTACCACAAGGAGTTCATTTAGCCAGATGCATGTGGCTGACGCTTTCTTCCCCTGCCTCTCCTCCTGCTCTGTTCCCCAGCCCCGCGTGACTCTATTTCTGCAGAGCTCTCATCTGCACACATTTGGTGACAAGAGGAGAGTCAGTGGGAATTGCAGCTCTGCAAGACATCGCTGCTTTGATGGAGCTCATGAGCTCGGGGACCCGCCCGCCCCGACTTGGCTCGGGGCCTGGAGCTCAGAGGAAAGGTCACTGGCTCCTGCTGGCAGGAGGTCTGAGTCAAAGAGCTGTTAAAGCAAACAGGCGCACACCCACCTCCATGCCGCCCACACAGACGCCGCTGATGCTTTCTTTGAGAGAGAAAAGACTTGCTTTTGTTGTGTGACACTCTGACCTCCGCAGCTTGGAAACTAAAAATAACTCCCCCAGGGAGAGCACTTTGTGCTCATCTCATTGTTCGGATGCTCACAGCTACCCTGTACTGAGGATACAGGGATGAGGGCTGGAAGAAGGCCTTGGGCATAAGGTGAGAGGTCAGCCTTGGGGTCCAGATCTTCAAAAGCCAAAGTTCTTATTCCTTTTGGAACTCACTTCATCCATCCACCTGTTTATCCATCCATCTTTCTTTCCATCAATTTATCCATCCATCCACCTATTCAACCCCTCACCCACCTAACTACCTAAGCAACAATTATCCACCACCTTCTCTATCTGTCCATTCAACCATCCCTCCCTCCATCCCTCCCTCCCTCCCTCCCTCCATCCTTCCCTCCATTCCTCCAGCCAGCCATTCACTGACCTGTTCATCCACCCTTTCACCTGCTCACCCATCTCTCTAGCTACCCAAAAATCTGTCCCTCACCCTGTTCATCAATTCATCCATCCATCTATCCATCCATCCAACCATCCATCCTTTCATCCACATACTCACCTACCTATCGATCTGATCTCACAATCATCCACCATCTCATACATGCATCTATCATCCATTCATCCATCCACTGACTTACCTGTTCATCCACCCATTCACCTGCTTATCCATCCACCTCTCTACCTACCCAACAATCTGTCTACTACCCTGTCCATCCATCCATCCATCCATCCATCCTTACAATTATCCATCCATCCATCCATCCATCCACCCTTCCAATTATCCATCCATCCTTCCAATTATCCATCCATCCGTCCATCCATCCATCCTTCCAATTATCCATCCATCCATCCTTCCAATCATCCATCCGTCCATCCATCCATCCATCCATCCATCCATCCATCCATCCTTCTGTCCATCCATCCTTCTTTTTATCCATCATCAATGCACTTGTTTATCTACCCACCCAACTATCTATCTATCTAGACATCAGTTCAATAGGCACCGTGTTCATCCACCCACTCATCAGCTTATTTATCCATTTGTCCATCCATCTGTTCATCCAGTTATCTATCTACCTATCCATCCATTCATCCATCCGTCAACCCACACACTCACCTATTTATCCAGCCATCAACCTGTGCCCTCTCACCTATCCATCCATTCACTGTCTGAGAGCCTACAAAGTCCCCAGTTCCCTGCCAGGAATTCACTGGTGAACAAATACCTATAAGGACCCTGCCCTCATGGAGTTTACAGACAGACATTAAGGCAGGAAAGCCATTCAAGAAATAAATATGACACGATACCATATACAGTGGCATGTCGACTCACTGCCCAGGGAATGTAATCTGAGTGCCTCATCTAAGTCACTGGTATAAGCAAGTGATCATTTTAAAAATCCAGTCCTTCTAACTCTTTATGAGGTTAGCACTGTTAATATTTCTGTTTCATTGGAAGGCAGATGGATAGAGAGGGGACGTGGCTTGTCCAAGGTCACACGGTTGTTAAGTACCAGAAGTGGGACTGGAATCCATATGCATCACTGTCCACATAGCCCCCGCCCCCTCATTTGTTCTGGACATTCTAGCCCCATCAGGGCCATCAGCACAAAAGGGTCAGGCCCACAGTCACCCTCCCGGCACCTGCTCTTGGTCTGATGATTCAGGTCACTGAGAATAGGATAAACATTAACCCAGCTTGTCTCTACCAGCTGTGAGGACAGGCGTGCCTCCTGCTGGGCTCATATCCCTGCCTGAGGGGAGTCACCAGACACCAGCTCAGGCTCCCCCTCCACCCCACTGCCTCAGAGAGGCCCTTGGCGATGTTAAACAGAGACAGGTATGCACAAGAAGGAAGAGGCACCACCGTGTCTCATCAGACACAGCCACAAGAATCTAGGTTCAAGTTCTCTCTCGATTTGCTGTGTGATGCTGGCAAGTGGTCACCCCCTATCTGGACCTGGACTCCTCGCCTCTGTGGCCACTGAGCGCATTCCTCCAGAGGCTCTGAGCACCCACTCTGGGCCAGGTTTTGTAACTGACCCTGGAGGGGGATGACTAAGCCTAGAATGAGTGACAAGAGACAAAGCACCAAGTGCAGCTGGGAAACAGGACATGGGTCATCTTGACCTAGAGAAAAGCAGAGAAGAGCTCCTCAAGAAGTCACATTCGGCGGGGACTTACAGGGTACGAGGGAGACATCTCGAAGAATCGATGCCCTTGAGCTGTGGTGTTGAAGAGGACTGACTAACCCTAAGAACAAACAGATCTGTCTTTGAAGACGGGCAGCCAAAGGGCTCCTTACCAGAAGCCCGCGAGGCTGTCTCAGATACTTCCAGCATGCGGTCAGAAGGCGTCAGTTCCTGGCGTAGGATGTCATGCTTAAAAATCAGAGCGTTCGTGAAAGACCCTCGGTGAGAGAGAATGACACAATGATTGCAACAACAGAGACGGTGAGGATAGAGCCTTATTCGGCAAGGTCTCAATTTGTTGCATGTGGG
Organism: Elephantulus edwardii; assembly: GCF_000299155.1. Classification (NCBI taxonomy): domain Eukaryota; kingdom Metazoa; phylum Chordata; class Mammalia; order Macroscelidea; family Macroscelididae; genus Elephantulus; species Elephantulus edwardii. Next base: position 8,285,981 of record NW_006399839.1, on the reverse strand, counting down.
GTCACTACTGAATCACAATCAACACACAGACTCCAAGCTGACCCTCCAGTGGGTTTTCATAACTTTTTTTTTTTAATCACACGGGAAGAGACTGCCCATCTTTCTCCTGAGTTACAACTGTTGGATTTGAACCACATGCCTTTGGGCTAGCAGTGCAACTCCTTACTCACTAGGCCACAGGAGGCTTCTCAAAAGGACCTTAATCTTACACCACACAGCCTGATTGGTCCATGTCTAGGCCAATCAGTGAGCAGGGAGGCAGGCTTAACTGAAAGCGCATGCTCCACCCAGAGGTAGGGGCATCATCAGCTTCTTCTCAAGCACAATCAGTATGGACAAAGCAGGTCCCCAAGACAGAAGCAAAACCAGAGCACCATTCCCAGATGAGGACTATAAGCAGGCTGGGTTTCCTGCGTGGTGCTCAGGTATTAAGCAGAAGATTACAGGTTTGAGTCTTCCGAGAAGCACCTCAGAACAAAAGCCTGATGTCAACCCTACAAAGCAGAGCCCTATTTGGGCACATAAGGGGTCACCATGAGCTTGAAGTGACTTGATGGTAATTCGTTTGCTGGTATAAGATGCTGTCCTAAGAGCACACTTCCTACCCCATGGAGGGGCTAAGATTTGGAACAAGGGATGACAGAGGTAGGTCAGAAAGAGCAGGAGAAGACTCTTGTAGCCACCAGAAGCCAGGATGAAGGAGGCAGTGGGGCAAGGGGAACGCAGCGCGCATGGATCATGCCCGGATCGTGATCTGGGCGCGTGGATATGGTATCAAGACCTTCACATGAAAGGCAGCTCATCTTACTGACCCAGGTTGTTGTGGGATGGACCATGCTCAGGCTGACACGGCCCCACCACATAAAATACAGGCATGGGGGGTTCCTCTTCATCATCCGTCAGTGCACAGGGGTCTCCTACGCTGTACCAAGGACTGACTGAAGGGTGAGCACAGCAGCCTGAGAAGAAAGACATCTGGGTCCTTTGCCCCTCACCCCACACAGGGGACCTGCTGTCATGTCTTCAACCGCATCTTTCTCTCCTTCCTGCTTTAGAAATGCCCTTCCGCCGACACTGCACGTGGGTTTTTAAAATCTTTATTATCTTTTTTTAATTCATTGTTGTACATCTTCTTTCTTCCCTCCTTTTGTGTTTTCCACCTCATTGGAACCCTGTAGTAGAGACCAGACCTACTCCAGGGAGTAGCAACAATCTATTTTGGTTTTACCTTTTTTTGGTTAAATTTATAATTTATTATACTAGTTTGAGTGCCCTAAGAAATAATCTGTTTTGTTTTTACCTTTTAAAAATTCATCATTTTTCCACCAACAAACGAATGGATAGAGAAGCTCTGGTATATTCACACAGTGGAATACTATGCAGCACTGAAAAAGAAGGAACTAATGAAATATTATGCAAAATAGGTGACCCTGGAGGACATTATGCTGAGTGAAATATCTCAGTCACAAAAGGACAAATATTGCATAGGGCCACTGTTGTAAAACGGAACTGACACTGGGGTTGAGAGAAGTCAGAAAAGGAGGGGAGGAATGATGTATATTGCATTGAAACAGATGAGGGAGAGAACTGTTTAAAAGGGACATATG
>NW_006399839.1:8265696-8284059 GCF_000299155.1 Elephantulus edwardii | reverse complement strand
CCCCCCCCCCCCCGGCACATCCTCATCCCTCTGCTTCCACCCTACTACACCCCCCAGGATCTTCATACTCATTGATACTCATACTCACTTATTTAGGTAAAAGTGGATAAATCCTATTGGTTTTCATACAACCATTCACACACGTGTTGGTTTCTAACATTAACTGCCATTTCTTAATGTGATTAACTACCTGCAATGTTTAATCAGCCCCTTATTGTACATATTGGGAGCTCTGGAGGCCTAATGAATAAGGGGTTGTGCTATCAAATCCCAAGGCACAGAGTTCGGATCCCCCCAGCTGTTGCAAGGGAGGCAGATGGACAGTCTCCTCCTGGGTCATTTCTACCACCTGAAACCCTCCTGGAGGGGCAGGAATGAGTCAGTTCCGACTCAGAGGCAATGAGTAGGTGTGAGTATTATAACCTGCCGAGGGAGGGATGCTCACAGGAGTACTGCACATTCTACACACAGGGCCTCATTCTGGGATCTGGGGAATTTTTTTTTTTTTTAGCATTCTTTTTTTTACCTTTTAAAAATTTTTTTATTATTAATTTCAACGAAAATTGACAGAGACTTTGGATTTCCATTCATTCATTGCTGCTCTTTTCTCCCTTCCCACCCCTCCCCCCTAGTACACTCCCCTCTTGGAAAAGTAAAATTCTTTTATTGTTGTACAAACCCTCCCCCAGGTCCACTCCACCATGTAGCCTTCGCTCTAGACTCCTGTCATGACAAAAACCCCTAATCACATAGCCCTTTAAACAGTTTTCTCCCTCCTCTGTTTCAATGCAGTATACATTATTGAACCCGTCCTTCTCAGTCCCCAACCCCGAGGTCAGTCCTGTTTTACAACAATGGCACCATGCAGTATTTGTCCTTTTGTGACTGAGATACTTCACTCAGCATAATGTCCTCCAGGGTCACCCATTTTGAATAATATTGCATGAGTTCCTTGTTTTTCAATGCAGCATAGTATTCCATTCTGTGAATATACCACAGCTTTTCTATCCGTCCATTCATTTGTTGATGGGCACTTAGGTTGTTTCTAACTCCTTGCTATTGTGAACAAAGCCATGATAAAGATGGGTGTGCATATATCTGCTTGGATGTTGGTTATGGTCTCTTGAGGGTATATTCCCAGTAGTGGAATTGCTGGGTCCAATGGTATCTCTATTTGCAATTTTTTGAGAAAACATCATACCACTTTCCACAGTGGTTACACCATTTTACACTCCCACCAACAGTGAATAAGGGTTCCAGTTTCTCCACAGCCTTGCCAGCGTTTGTTGCTTGCTGTTCTGTTAAATTTTGCTCTTCTGACTGGGGTGAGATGATATCTCACAGTTGTTGATCTGGGTAATTTTTTTCATGCAGAGCAGCTGATGGGGCTCCAACTCCAACCTCTGTGTTAGCGGCCCAGCACTTAACCATGATGCCACCAAAGCCCCTCCCAGTGGCCTGAGACCTCTCAAGCCCTGAACCCAAATTATCAGCAACGGAAAACTTGATTCTCTCCCCACCAATGGAGAAGCAGCCTCACCTGCAGAAAACAGAGTTCCCCTGCCTCCCCGGGTTATTTATGCTCAGTCGTGTGAAAAGGCCCTCCAGGTAGGGACAGGTGGGATGGCTTCTTTCAACAGCGCCAGAAAACAGAGTCTGCATGCCAGGACAACTCCATCCCAAGCATTTTCCTGTCTGACACCCCTCCAAACTCCTGTCCTCATTTGTTCTCACAATAAACCCCCTGTTTTAAGGTAACTTGAGTGGGTCTCTTTTTCCTGTGACCAAAAAAAAAGGAGGAGGGATACCTAAATTAGGCCAAGGCCTGGGCCTGGGGCCAAACTTCAGGGAGAAACTGGGTCAGGCAGGGGAGGGGGCAGCAGGCCAGGGCGGCTCCTGCTGATGGGGCCTTACTTCCTAGCTCTGGGCTGCACTTTATGCAAAAGGTACCTCAATCCTTCTGCTCCAGGAGACATATCCTGCCCAAAATTTATAAAGGAGGAAACTGAGGCTTAGAGAGCAAGGGTTTATGACTCGCATGCCACTCTTCTGACTCCACAGCAGACTTCCTGGGGGTAGCTGTTGTCTCGGCTCTCTGGCATTGAGAAGCTCAGCCAAGTGCAGTCTGAACAGGAGCTCCTCAGTGTAAAAGAAGTTTGTGGTTCTTCAGTACTTTTTGAGTCGATTTATTGAGTGGAAAAACAGGCACACACCATTATCTTAGCTTAAAGTGATTTAAGCAAAGTGGAAAAGCTTCAGGCATAGCTGGATCCAGGTGCTCATGTGACAACTTCCATTGTCTTCGACTGAAGTGGTTTAAGCCAAATGAGGAGGCTTCAGGCATAGCTGGATCCAGGCGCTCACAAGCTATCTTCCCACGTGGCAAACACTCACTTTCCTCTCCATCTGTTTCCCTCTATATTCTCTCTGTGAGGCAGAAGGCAGGGTTACACGCAACCCCAAGTCTTCATCCCTAAAGTCTGTAACCCAAAATGAGAAAGGTCTCTCTCTTTCCTCTCAGCTCCATCTCATCCCCTCTCTTCTCTGCTCACCTCTCAACGTTCATAAAGGACTCCCAAACAGCTGTGTTTGGATCACATGCACATCTCAGGGCCAACCACTAGGAGCCCAAGGATATGGATGTTAGGATTGGCTCAGCCCAGGTCACATGTCATCCCGTGTGTGAGGGAGATGGGGCCAGTGATTCACAGAATCATTGCCTTTGAGCGGTAGCATTGGAGAGGAGTGCCCAATACTGCACGGATGCCAACAGAGCAAACAAGTCTTTCTTGGAGGGAGTGAAACTAGAGTGCTCCTTGGAAGCAGGGGTGGTGAAACGTCACCTCACGTATTTTGGACATGTTGTTAGGAGGTGTCAGTGCGTGGAGAGCAATCAACATCATTCTTGGAAAGGTGGAGGGTCAGTGTCAGAGAGGAAGACCCTCGATGACTAACAAGGGGCTCAAGTGTGTCAGAGACGGTGAAAGAGTAATACAACAAACAACAGGGTTCAGATCTACTGTCCATAGGGTTGCTATGAGTTGTATTCAACTTAACAGCACATATAACAGTGACAACACCAACAGGTACAATGGAAGGGAGCCTCGATGGTGGAATTGTTACACACTCAGTTGTTATCCAAAGGTTTAACCCATCAGTGGCTCCAGAAGGAAAAGACCTGGTGACCTGAATTCATAAAGATGTCAACCTAATCATAACAATGACCATGTCCTACCTCCAACTTTGGGAAGGAGCAAATGAGGTCTTAAATAAATGGCAAATTCTTCATTAGTTTTCAATGTCGCATCATACTCTGAATAAGAGAAGTCAGTCATGGAAGGATACCTACTGCATTTGTGGTTGTTGTGTACTGTCGAGTCAGAAGAGACCCACCGCTGACCCTCCAGCGGGTTTTCAGAGGCAGTTAATCACATGGGAGGAGAATGCCCATCATTTTCCCCGGGAGCAACTGGTGGATTCAAACCATGTGCCTTTGGGATTGCAGTGTAGCTTTTTACCACTAGGCCACAAAATGTTTACATACAGATGGTTTTTATGAAGATGGTGCAGAAAGCGAAGAAGGACGCCCCTGCCCCTCCCAAAATTGAAGCCAAAGCAAAGGCATTAAGGGCCAAGGAGGCAGACGTTCTGAAGGGCGTCCACAGCCACAAAAAAAAAAAAAGATCTGCACGTCACCCACCTTCCGACGGCCTAAGATGCTGAGACTCCAAAGGCAGCCCAAACAGCCCTAGAAGAAAACCCCCAAGAGACACAAGCTTGACCACTGTGATCAAGTTTTCCCTGACCATTGAGTCAGCCATGAAGAAGACAGAAGATCACAACAGTGGATGTCAAGGCCAACCAGCACCAGATCAAACAAGCTGTGAAGAAGCTCTATGCATTGACGTGGCCAAGGCCAGCACCTTGATCAGGCCTGATGGAGAGAAGAAGCCTGTGTTCGACCTGCTCCTGACTATGATGCTTCAGATGTTGCCCACAAAATTGGGATCATCTAAATTGAGTCCAGTTGGCTAATCTAAATATGGTTTTTTCCTCAGCACCCCCCCCCAAAAAAAAGAAAGAAAGAAATATTAACACACAGAGATAATCATTCTGGCATGGTTACCAGGAAGGGTAAGGGAGGTGGGGAGTGAAAATTAATGAACAGATAATAACTATTAAGATGGGTGAAAAGAAGGACAATATAGAATGAATAGATGATCAGACACTGTGGATACTGGACTGCTAGGAAAACAAACAGATTCATCCTGGAAAGGATTAAACCAGGTGGCTCCTTGGAGGCAAGGATTCTGAGGCTCCATCTAACATACTTTGGACATGTAAGGAGAGACCGGTCCTTGGAGAAGGACTTCATGCTTGGGAGGGTGGAGGGCAGGGACAGGAGGGGAAGGCCCTCTATGAGGTGGATTGATTCAGTGACTGGGGTAATCAGATGGGTGTGTCAGAGACAGTGCGATCGGCACAGGACAGAGCAGAGTTTAGGGCTGTTGTACAAAGGGTCACTATGAGTCGCAAGTGACTCAATGGCACATAACAACAACAATTATGCTATAGGTAAAAAATGCTACAGCATCCTTGATTGAGGAAAGAATATGCTTTGTGAACATTCACTCAAATCACAATAATCAGAGTTGTTGTAGTAGTAGTTGAGTGCTGTTGAGTCAAGCGATCCTAAGTACAATAGCCCTGAAACCTGCCTACTCTGTACCAACTTTATTGTCTCTGATACATCTATCCCTATTACCTCAGTCACTGAATCAATCCACCTCACCCATGGTCTTCCTCTCTTTCTCTGTCCCTCCACCATTCCAAGCATGACATCCCTCTCCAAAGACTGGTCCCTCCTTGCAACATGCCCAATGTACATCAGATGGAGCCTCAGAATCCCTGCCTCTAAGGAGCAGCCTGGTTTCACCCTCTTAAGGGCAAACCTGTTTATTCTCCTGGCAGTCCATGGTATATTCAATACTCTTCTCCAGCACCACAGCTCAAAGGCATCAAATTCTCTTTAGTTCTTAGTCATTGTCCAGCTTTCTGACACATAGCAAGCAACTGTGAAGACTGGGTCAAGCACACCTTAGTCTCCAGAGTGATGGCACTGCTCTTCAGCACTCGGGAGAGGTCCCTCAAAGATTATAAAAGGGGAGGGGGGAATAAACCCTTCAGGCAGCCATCTAATTTGTCCCTCCCTGTCCAGAACAAAGAGATGAGAAAAGCCAAGATGCACAGAAACAATGAGTTCAAAGAAAATGAACCTCAAGTTCCACTGTTCTGAGATCAGAAGAACTAGGTGGTGCCCGGCCACCAACCCACGGATCACAGTAGAAGGCCCAGGACAGAATGGGCCAAAGGCAGAAACTAAAACTCCAAAACAGAAGAGTGTCCAGGCTTACCGGGCTGATAAAGACTGGCCAGGCTCCCGAAACTCCCTGAATCCTTAGTCAATCTTTGAACTCTCTCCCAGAGTGCAACTGCCAGCCAAACAGTAGACAGGCCTGCAAGGTGGCTGTAACACCAAGATCTACACACTCCTGAGAATAAGCTCCCCTAAAAGGGCAGGATTTGTCTAAAGTCCAGAAAGCAAGAAGGATTAATGGAAATGAGAATCACACAGGAGGAGTGGGGTGAGCGTAGTTACATCATACTGTTGTAGTTGCTACTGTGTGTTGTCAAGTCAGAACTGATTCATAGCTGACCCTCCAGTGGGTTTTCAGAGGCAGTAAATGGCACAGGAGGAGACTTCCCATCCTTCTGCATAGCAACTGGTGCATGTACCATGTGCATCTGGGATTCCAGTGCAGCTTCTTACCCCTAAGCGACCAGAGCTTCTTAGTTGCATCATCAGTATAGTATTGTCCTTAAGATTATAAAACTGAAAGTGTGGCGCGATCTGGTGGCCTAGTGGCAAGAAGCTGCACTGCAATCCCAGAGGCGCGCGGTTTGAATCCACCAGATGCTCTGCCGGGGAAGGAGGGGCAATCTCCTCCTGTACCAGTCAGATCTGATTTGACGGTACACACACATATAAAAAATTTATCAAAATTTTAAAAAGCAACTGAATGTGTATGAATGATGGAATGAAAAACAAATTTGCTTTGTCAATGCTCATTCAAGTAACATTTTTAAAAAATGTATTTCAGAGGAGGAAACCCGATGGGGCATTCCTACGGTGTCACATGGAGGCGCTATGACTCAAGACACCTCCCAGAAGAGCAAGCACCACAGGAGAGTGACGAAGGGATGACCATCAGAGGAGCTCATGCAGTGATACAATGGTGCTGTTATGACCCACCTTGGCTCAGCTACACAGAGAAGGGGGGTTTAAAAGCTTAAAATGTGCTTTCCACTTTGTCTCTTTGAGAACAGCTTTTGATCTGGATAGCTCTCAGCACCCATTAGTCTGGGAGAGACGAGCATTTATCACAGAAAATGTAAAGAAAAAAAGCAGAGATGGTGCTGGGCGTTTGATATTCAAAAGGAGGTGATACACAGCCTTGAGGAATAGCTCCCCGGGTTTCCCAGCTCTCCGTTTAAGTGGTGCCAGATGACTCAGAAGACAGAATTTCTCTGTGAGCTACAGAGTCTCTGGCTGTTCCTCTCTATCTAAATCCACTGAGTCAACTCTGATAGAAGGAGGCTATCTGTAGTCCACCACTGTCTTTCCTACTGTGGTGGCTGCCTGCTCTGCGGCTGGGCTTTCAAAATACCAGTCCAATCACCTCTGCGGACAGTTCCATCAAAGCTTTCAGACTAAGACAGACTAGGAATAAAAATAGTATGATCTGCTTCTGGGGGACGGGGAATCCTCAACAGGTTACTGAAATCTTAAATGTAAAAAATAATTTTAAAAAGAGGTTTAAAATTTTTTTATTTTAAAAAATATTTAAAAAAAGAAGAGGTTTAAGGCATTGAACACCAAAGATCAAAGACCACTTCAGTCACGTTATACGGTCAGAAAAAAATAAAAACAAAAAATAGAGGAAGATTTTTAATGGGATGGACTGACAAAGTGTCTACAGAAATGAAGTCAAGCCCGGAAAATACTCTGACGCTGGTGCAGGAGCGGGCACTGTGTCGTCCTCTTGTGTGTGTATGTGGGGTGGCGAGGACTGGGGACGGACTGGACAGGACCTCACAGTCACATGATGTAGGAGTCGCGGTAGAAATGTCAGCCTATTTTCTGATTTAGGATTGCGGGGTTGAGTGGAAAAAATCCTGCTTCCATGATTCGTCTCTAAAACAGGCCTCAAAGATTATTACCAACATTTACTATTTTCCAGGCGTTGTTACACGAGAGTTCCTTCATCCTTCAGTATTCACGTCAAGCCACCATTTCTAGCCATCAAGAATGTTGACTGCAAGCAATTTCCATCAACTCAAACATGTTCAAAGGAAAGATATTGGCTCACATGACTGAGGTACCCAGGACCAGTTATGTAATGGGCTTCAGACATGGGCTACATGCAAAAGATTGAACAGTTTCACAAGGTTCCATCTTTTCAGGAATCTTCTGCATTGTTTCTCATGGGTCTCCTCCATCATTTGTCATGGGTCTTTTTCATCGCTGGTCATAGGTCTCCTCCATCATCTCTCATGGGTTTTCTCCATCATCTATCATGTCTTCTCCATCATCTGTCACATGGTTTCTCAGTCATCTTTTATGGATCTTCTCCACCATCTGTCACAGGTCATCATCATCTGTCACATGGTTTCTCAGTCATCCATCATGGACGTTCTCCATTATCTGCCATAAGTCTTCTCCATCATCTGCCACAAGACCTCTCCATCATCTGTCATGGATCTTCTCCATCATCTCTCAGGGGTCTTCTCAATCATCTTTCATGCCTTCTCCATCATCTGCCACAGGTCTTCTCCCTCATCTGTCATGGGTCTCCTCCCTCATCTATCATGGGTCTCCTCCATCATCTGTCACAGGTCTCCTCCATCATCTGTCACAGGTATCCTCCATCATCTGTCATGGGTCTTCTCCATCATCTGTCACAAGCCTCCTCCATCATCTGCCACAGGGCTCCTCCATCATCTGTCACGGGTCTACTTCATCATCTGTCATGAATCTTCTCCATCATCTATCACGGGTCTTCTCCATCATCTGTCACGAGTCTCCTCCATCATCTGTCCCAGGTCTCCTCCATCATCTGTCATGAGCCTCCTCCATCATCTGTCACGGGTCTCCTCCATCATCTGTCACGGGTCTCCTCCATCATCCGTCACGGGTCTCCTCCATCATCCGTCACGGGTCTCCTCCATCATCCGTCACGGGTCTCCTCCATCATCTGTCACGGGTCTCCTCCATCATCTGTCATGGGTCTTCTCCATCATCTGTCATGAATCTTCTCCCTCATCTGTCATGGGGTCTCCTGCATCATCTGTCATGGATCTCCTGCATCATCTGTCATGGATCTCCTGCATCATCTGTCATGGATCTCCTGCATCATCTGTCACAGATCTCCTGCATCATCTGTTACGGGTCTTCTCCATCATCTGTCATGAGTCTCCTCCATCATCTGTCATGGGTCTCCTCCATCATCTGTCATGAATCTTCTCCATCATCTGTCATGAGTCTCCTCCATCATCTGTTATGAATCTTCTCCATCATCTGTCACGAGTCTCCTCCATCATAGCTTATGGTCTTCAGCAAGGTTTCTACACATGATACACATGGCAGATGATACCGGCAACGCTTGCTCATGTCCTTCCAATCAGAACTCTCAGAGAAAGACTACACATCTCCCTCCATCCAACCGCTTGTCTTCATTTGGGTCATGAATCTCATTCCGAACCAACGACTGTAACTGAAAGGGTATGGTACAAGAACAGGACACAATGATTGACAGGACGCAGAGTTGAGGAAGGGCACTCCTAATTATGCTGTTATTTATTACACTCATATTACAAATGAGGAAATGACTCAGGAGTATTTCAGTGACTGGCCTCAGAGATAGTAAGCACCATTGCCAGGATTCAAACTCAAGTCTGTGCATGGGCTCTAGACGACTAGTAATTACTGACTCTTACCTTGTACTCCTAGTCATATAGCCAACAGTCTTCCAACACCTCGGCGCTCAGTCCCAACCTGCAGAGTTTTAAGTGGTTGCTGTGCACCTGGCACGCAGTAGGGATTTGGTATGTGTGCACACCTCCCTTGAAGGTGAGCATGACCTTCAATGCCTGGCTCTAGTCAGCCCTTTTACAAATGCCCCTTATGATAAAGAATCTGCATTTGAATTCTCCTCCCTGCTCAATCCCAAGGAGGAACCTGAGTGATGAGTTGTGTCCTTTGTGAGTTGCCATTTGCCCCTCAGTAACTGTCTCAATCTTCTACTCCCTTTTCATTCCTTTCGTACACGGCCCAATCCAGGCCATCCGAGAGCAGATATCTTTTAATGGCCACCAGCATTCCGGTCCCCTAATCTTGGTAAATTGTCGGCACTGAGCTCTGTCTCTTGGCAGCAGACAAAGTAGCCTTCCTCCCAGCTTCTTTTTGTAACAATGCGTCTAATGGCAGCAGTGGGCTGACTTCACGGTGAAGCACAGTTATCACTTATCCACGGCTGTGTATCAAATCACTGCAAAGCCCAGATGCTCTAAACAAGAGGCATTCACGATCCCAGTTTCTGAGACTGGGAAATTCAAGGGCAGCTTAGCACAGGGGGCTCTGCCTCAGATGCTCTGAAGCTGTAGCCAAGATGAGATACCAGCAGACTGTGGTCATTGGAAGGTTTACCAGGGTCTGGAAGATCTGCTTCTGCACCATCTTGCTCACACAGCCTTCGCCTCAACTCTTCGACGTCTGTGTTTCTCTACTGGGTTGCCTGAGCATCCTCCTGACATGACAGCTGGCTTAGAGAGCACGGAGAACCCAGAGGACGGTGGGAGGAGGACATACTGTCTTGAATAGCTGTGCTCATGAGGAGTCACTTAGAAAGTCCACCCACATTCAAGGCCAAGTGCTGCTGCACCATTCCCACGATCAGTGGCAGACTGGGTGAGATCTGAAACATTGAAATCCACGTGGTTTTCACTGGCTGATTCTTCACCAGGGCTTTCTTCCTGGTCACTCTTAGCCTGGAAGCTCTGTAGAGACCTAGTCAGCCTCCCAGCAGCATGCAAGCCTGCACTGCAGATGAACAGTAGCTATGAATGAGGTGCATTGGCTGGAATCAAACCCAGGTCTCCCCAGTGGAAAGCACCATTCTACCAAGGACCTACCAGTGCCTCCATGGAAATTTGCGACACCTTTTGAAGGGAGTATTAAACAATGTAGTGTGTTCTAAACCACTACAAGCAATAGGTATCCACACTTTCAAGCTTGTAACTATCTGATTTCTTCTGCTAATGGGACAAAGAACGTTACCCTTCCCTCATCCTTGCCTCTTGAGTTTGGGGTCGGCTATGTGACTTGCTTGGGTCAAGAACAAAGGTAGCCATTTACTGTGGCCCAGCTATTCCACTACTAGGAATATACTCCAAAGGAAACAGAACTGAGACACAGAGGTTTGTTCACTGATGTTCACAGCAGTATTATTCACAATAGCAAGAACATGGAAATAGCCCAAATGTCCATCAACAAAGGACTGGACTGAGAAATTGTGGTACTTTCACATGATGGAATACTATGCAGCACTCAGGAGCAACAATTTTGAAAAACAGTATATAATACAAGAGAGGTTAGAGAGCATGATGCTGAGTGAACTAACTCAGGCTCATAAGGATAAATAGTGCATAACACCATTATCGTAAAAACAGGAACATAGTTGTAAGATGTGTACGGATATCCAAAGAGGGAAGAGGAGGCACCAAGGGGGCTAGGGGTGGGGAGACAGGGAAATTATAGAGTCACAGAGTGTTTGGTGGGTAGAGGGAGGAGGTGAAGGAATTAGAAAAATCTAGAGGGAATCTAAAAAGATGGGGTAATAATGGGCATAGATCAATAGTGATAAATTTTATAAAACACAATGTTTGGGAATGATCATATGAAACACAATGTGATTTTTTTAAAAAAATTAAAAATTAAATAAAAGTAACCATTTGGCAAGGGAGCTTTGGTGGCCTAGTGGCAAGAAGCTGTGCTGCGATCCTGCAGGTGCACAGTTCAAATCTACCAGAAGCTCTGCTGGAGAAGGAGGTGCAATCTCCTCCTGTACCAGTCAGATCTGACTCAATGGTACACAACAAAGAAAAAAAAATCAAGTACATTATGTTGTTGTTATGTGCCATCAAGTCACCTGAAACTCACTGCAACCCTATGTACAACAGCCCTGAAACCTGCTCTTTCCTGTGTCAACTTTATAACACACCTACCTTCATCACCCCAGTCACTGTATTAATCCATCTCATTGATGGTCTCCCTCTCTTTCTCCGTCCCTCCACCCTTCAAAGCATGATGTCCCTATCCAAGGACTGGTTCCTCCTTGCAACACGATGAAAGTATGTCAGACAAAGCCTCAGAATCCTTGCCTCCAAGGAGCAGGCTGGCTTTAGTTTCTCTAGGATGAACTTGTTTGTTCTCCTAGAAGTCCATGATATATTCAATACTATCCTCCAGCACCACAGCACAAAGGCATCAAATTGTCTTTTCATTATCTCTAGTCATTGTCTAGCTCTCTGACGCATAGCAAACAACTGCAAAGACTATGGCCTGGATCAGGCACACCTTAGTCCCCAGACTGAAATCATTGCTCTTCAGTACTCTGGAGAGGTCCTGACAGCCAACTTTCCCAATGCAGTTTGTCTCCTGATTTCCTGGCTGCTTGTACCAAGAGTGTTGACTGTGAAGCCAAGCAAACTAAAGCTGTTAACAATCTCAGTCTCTTCACCATCCATCACGATGCTGCCAATTGACCCAGTGGTGAGAATCTCTGTTTTCTTGATGTTGAGCTTCAATCTATATTGAAGGCTGCAGTCCTTGACCTTCTGCAGCAAGTGTGTCAGGTCCTCCTCAGTTTCATCAAGCAAGGTTGTACATATATATATATATTTTTAAAGTATCCATTTGAGCCACATATAGTTGATGGGACTGGCTCTGGAGTTAGCCAGATTTGGGTCTGAATTCTGGCCTCACCACTTACACCTGAGTAGCTTAGGGAAGTAATAACACTCTCTGTGCCTCTGTTCCCTCATCACAGTTCTTACCATCCCAGGTCACTGGGGAACTGTGACGGTTAATATTGTGTGTCCAGGTGGCCATGAACCTCAAGATAATGCAGCTATCCTTCATGTTGTAAATCCCAACTTCTCTGGTGGTTTAGTCCAAAGGGCAGTACCTTGATAATCTGAAGGCTAAGCCTCTCTGGCAGCTCTGCAGAAGAAAGACAGGCCATGGGCCATCTCCTCCAATGTGATTTACAGCCTCCAAAACCCAGGGGAGGGTCAGCTATCGGGTGGTCTGACTCCAGGACAACAAATTTTGAGAATGATGTTAATAAGGCAGGTTTGCAAGCTGACCTGTAAAGATAGGACCAGCTTTATCTCCTCAGGGATGTGGCCTATACTGTGTAAATGTTTAGACTTTCTGGTAAAAAAAAAAGAGAGAGAGAGAGAGATTTTTGTCCACTCTACATCTGGCTTTCTGGCTTTTTCTATGATCTACAGTGGCCTACATACTTGCTGACTTAAGGCCCATCAATATAAAAAACTAGCCCTCTGTAATCCACTTTCCAGCAAAGTTCATGGCTGAATCATCTGTAAACCTCTAAGGCCAGCAGCCTGCCACCTTGCCTGCCTACAGACAACTTGGACGGTTCCACCTCTAGCCTATAAACCAGGGATTTGCTTCTAAACACACGTAAGCCATTTCTTTGAAAGTCTTCTCCTTCCTCCTCGTACTCTCCTCTCTCTCTCTCTCTCTCTCCTCTTCTTAACCTCTTATAAATGTAGTCCCTAGGGAGTTACACCGCTAACGCAAAGACAACACCTCTCTGGAAGTTTGAATCCACCAGCGGTCCCTTGGAAGAGAGATGGGCAGTTTCCTCCAGTTTGACCCACAGCCTCAGAAACCCAATGGAGGGTCAGCTGTGAGTCAGTTCCGACACCATGGCAATAACTTTTGATTTTGATGTAAGTCTCATTTCTTTGTTTCTCTGGAGAACCCAATCCGGGATAGGAGTTTTCACTCATCATGCATTAAGTACAAAGACACATGTGGCAGCTAACCGAAAGCTGGGTTAGGATCTCTACTCAGAGTCCACATGGGGAAGAGACATGCTCCCAAACAGCTTAGAAATAGTCTAGAAAACTCCATTGGGCCATTCTGCTCTGTCCCATAAGGTCACTCTGAGTGGACAGCCAACACAACAACATTCAACACAGTGACGGAATATTATAATGAATAATGACAGTGTCTCCATCTATAAGGAAACCTATCTTGTGTCCTGAAGCACCAGCACCACAAGTATGTTCTTAAAAGGACTGATGGTGGCATGAGGCAGAGCCTCTCACTGTGTTCTCCAACCACACGTATCGGGGTGTCCCCAGGCCAGGCTACCGAGAAAACAACTGTCTCACTTTTTAATAAAATTGGCATTAAGCTGGGGTAAATAAGCAAGTTTCAAAGTAATAACTAATTGTATGGTCTCACTTCTAGGAAAGAAGCAAATAGTTATAAAGAAACCAAAGATCATTGGAGAAATTTCCACGCAGTCCAAATAAGTGCTAGCATGTCTATCTGTGTTTCACTGGCTATGCAAAGGCATTTGACAGTGTGGATCACAACAAGTTGTGGCTCACCTTGAGAAGAACACCTACTGTACTCATGCGAAACCTATACTTGGACCAGGAAGTGGTCATCAGAACAGAGCAAGGAAACACTGCATGGTTCAAAATTTTAGGAAAGGTGTATGGATATCAGGGATGCATCCTACCTCCTCTTCATATCTGAAGATCTACATATGAAACAGATCATTCAGGAAGCTGTACTTCATGAGGAGGAACGTGGCATGAGGATTGGAAGAAGACTCATCAATAACCTGTATTATTCAGATGGCACAACCCTGCTTGCTGAAACTGAGGAGGACGTGAGGCAAAAGGCCAAAGACTGCAGCTTTCACTATGGATTTGAGCTCAACATCAGGAAAACAAAGATTCTCACCACTGGGCCAATTGGCAGCATTATAACAGATGGAGACTGAGATTGTTAAAAATTTCAGCTTGCTTGGTTCCAACAATCAACACTCTTGATACCAGTAGGCTGGAAATCAAAAGACAAATTCCATCTGCTATTAGGGACTTCTCCAGAGTACTGAAGGGCAATGATGTCAGTCTAGAGACTAAGGTGTGCCTGATCCAGGTCATGGTCTTCACAATTACCTGCTGTGTATCAGAGAATTGAACAATGACTAAGGATGAATGAAGAATTGATGCCTTTGAGTTGTGGTCCTGGAGAAGAATATTAAAAATATTGTGGACTGCCTAACAGGCTTACCCTGGAGAAGGTGAAACCAAGCTGCTCTTTGGAGGCAAGGATTTTGAAATCTCACATACTTTGGGCATGTTGCCAGCAGGGACCAGTCCTTGCAGAAGGACATCATGCTTGGAAAGGTGGAGGGACAGTGTATGGAGAGGAAGACCCTGGATGAAACAGTAACTGGGGCATTGGGATTATGTATGTTGGAGACAGTGAAACTGACTCAGGATAGAACAGGGTTCAGAGCTACTTACATTGCATCACAAGTGACTTAACGGCACAACAACAATTAGCTGCAAAGTTGACAGTTCAAATCCACCCAGAGGCGCCTCAGAACAAGAGTCTGGAGATCCATTTCCGAAAGGTCACGCCCTGGAAACTCCCACAGAGCAGCTGGACTCTGAACACATGAAGGTGGCCGCCGGCCAGCACTGGCTGGACGACAACAATCTGAGACAAAGATATTCAGTGGTCAGGAGCTGAGAGGGAAGGGAAAGGGGAGATTCTGCTCAGAGATGCCGAGTTTATAGAAATGATGATGGAATGATCCAGAAAAAAAAAATACCAAAATGGCTGCACAATGGGAAGAATAGAATCCATGTTCTTGAATTACACACACAAAAATTGGTGCATTGAAAGTACGCTTTGTTGTGTGTGTTTTCAGCACCGTTTGGGAAGAGAAAGAGAGAGAGAGAGAGAGAGAGAGAGAGAGAAAGAAAGAAAGAAAGAAAGAAAGAAAGAAAGAAAGAAAGAAAGAAAGTAAGTAAGTTAGTTGTTTGGCAACATGGGTGGTTTTTAAGGGCCTCCTCAGTTTTGCATTTTGGGATTTCACTGCAAGGAGCTGGCAAACGGATGAGCAGTGGATATGAGGGGCTGCAAGGTGGCTGGCCAGCCGCTCCCACCCCAGTGACTGCGAGGGCCAGACTGAAGCCAGTCCAGCCACCCCAGGCTTGGAGCAGTGCCCACCACACTCTGCCACCCTGGAAGCCCCACTTGTGATGCTCTCTCTGCTCCAGACCTTGCCCCACACTCGGTTTTCTTTCACAGATTTTTAAACCCCGCTCCTTGGCTCCCGGCCACAGACGGCTATACAAAAACAACTTGAGGTTCAAAGAATTTCTTTAAACTTGAAGTCCAGAGCCAGCGGGCTCCCCAGATTGAAATCCCACCCTTCGGACCCATCAGAGGGGTGGCTGGCTGGGAGTGGGTGGGTTTTCCTACCTCCCCCTCTTTTTTGATCTTTTATGAAGAGCTTGTTTTGAGTCTGCGGTTGCCATGATACGGAAACATTTGGTCGCTGCCGAGGCCACGCGGATGGCTATTTGTATCAGTTCCACCTCATGGCAGGAATAGGCAGGCAGCCAAACCTCAGGTCTGGGCTGGGTGGTGAGGGCCGTGGGAGGTGGGCTGGCCCTGGGGCTCCACAGCGATGGCCACCGGGACTCAATCCAGGGATGGCTGAGAGTCCTTTACCCCTGACTTGCTGTGTCCCTCCACCACTCTGAACCTCAGTGTCTTCTTCTAGGCAAGTGGGAGATCAGATGCACCTGAACAATTTTGTAAAATGTGAAGAAAAGTCAATAAGGACGGTGAAAAGAATCGTTGATGCGTGTCTGTTATATGCCATCTGTCATCGTCACAGTAAGCTCATTTCACAGATGAGGAAGTTGAGATCCAGAGAATGGCAGTAACTTGCCTGAAGTCACATGGTTTGGGAGGAAAGAACATATATTTCTCACACTTTTTTCTTCTGTGCTTAAATTAGCATAGAACAAAAATATCACACATTCACGTAACACATAGCTGGCCACTGTTTGGTGTGGCGTTGTCCTTGTTATAGGCCAGTGAGTTCCCTGGGACTCATAGTGACCCTATTCACAGTAGCTCTGAACCCTGTCCTACCCTGAGCCAGTCTCACTGTCTCCAATACACCTACCCCCATTACTCCAATTATTGTGTCAATCCATCTCATCTGGGGTCTTCCTCTCCTGTGTTGGTCCTTCTCCCTTTCAAGCATGATGTGCTTCTCCAAGGACTGGTCTGTTCCGGCAACAAGCCCAAAGTAGGTAGGACATTACTCCAAAATCCTTGTCTCTAAGGACTAAGTTGATTTCATCCTTTCCAGGACAGATCTGTTTGTTCTCTTGGTAGTTCATGGTCTGTTCAACGCTCTTCTCCAGCACCACACCTCAAAGGCATCAGGTCTTCTTCTATCATCCTTAATCATTGTCCAGCTCTCTGATGTATAGCAAGTAATTGTGAAGACCATGGACTGGATCAGGCACACCTTACTCTCTAGACTGACATCATTGCTCTTCAGTACTCTGAAGAAGTCCGTGACAGCTAATTTTCCTAATGCAATTTGTCTTTTGAGTTTGTGACTGCTGGTGCCATGAGTGTTGACTGTGGAGCCAAACACGCTGAAATTGTTAACAACTTCAATCTCTTCTCCACCCATTATGGTTCTGCCAATTGGCTCAGTGATGAGAATCTGTCTTCTTGATATTGAACTTGTTTGATTGTATTGGGTTGTTGTTGTTGTTTTTCTTATTCTCCCTCACTTCTCTGTTAGTATTCCAAGAATGATTCTATATGATTCTATAAGCCGTTTCTTAGTTTTTTATATTAATGATCTTATACCCTAATTGTCCTTTCTGTAACTGATTCATGTCACTCCACATAACGTAAGTCCACATAAGTTCAGACTTCACCTGTCTTGTGTAGTCTTTCACTAATTCTTGATCATTTGTAAGAGATTCTTAGCCCTCCATGCTGTAAATGAAGGAACCATGGTTCATTTAGTCATTTTTCCACTGGTGGGCATTTGGGTGCGTTTCAACTCTTTGCTCTTATAACTAATGTTCCCATAAAGGTGGGTCATTTGAGCCAGACCCAAGCGGAGGGGCTATTCCTTGGAGAAGGACATGATGCTGGAAAGAGTGGAGGGTCAATGAAGGAGAGGAAGACCCTCAACCAGGTGGATTGACAAAGTGACTGCTGCAATGGGCTCTTGTGTGTCAGGAAGTGTGAGGATGGCACAGGATAGAACAGGGTTCAGATCTTTTGTTCACAGTATCTCTATGAGTCGTACTCGACTCCCTGGCACCTAACAACAACATAAACACGGGTGTGGATACATCTGTTCAAGTCACAGCTCTTATTCCTTTAGAATATACACCTGGTGGGAGTGCCTTGGGGATCGTGGGTGGCCTAGCGGTTGGGAGTCAAGCTGCCAACCCACGAACAGATGATTTGAATCCACAAGCCACTCTGAAGGAGAAGAGTAGCCAATCTCCTTCTATGTAGTTTCCTGCCTCTGAGAACCTGCTGAAAGGTCAGCTGTGAGTCACTCCCAACTCGACAGCAGCACATTAACAACAGTGGAAATGCTGGATCGAATAGTATTCCTGTTTCCAACGCTCTGAGGAAGCACACACTGCTTTGCATAGTGGACTTTTGACAGTTTACATTTCCATTAACAGTGTTTGAGAGTTCCAATCTCTCCACATCCTTACCAGCTTTTATGTTTTAGTGTCTTTTTGAAGACTGCAATTTTTTGCTATGGAATGTGCTATTTCATTGCTCTTTTGATTTGTAGCTCTCTGATGGCAAAGGATCCTGAACATATTTTTTTTTCATGTGTTTGTTGGCCACCTGGTTGTCCTCTTTGGTGAAATGTCAAGTCGGTATTTTAAATGCGTCCCACCCATTACTGTATTCAGCCCTGCTGATGACCCTTTTAAAGGCAGGCACTGCTATTGGCCCCACTTTTATAGATAGGAAAACTGAGGTTTCTTTTGATTTCCATTCATTCATTGCTGCACATTTGTCCCCTCCTAAGGCTCCCCCCCAGAACACTACCCTCTTGGAAAAGTTAAAGAAAAATTCTTTCATTGTTTTACAAACCCTCCCCCAGGTCC
>NW_006399839.1:8262937-8264281 GCF_000299155.1 Elephantulus edwardii | reverse complement strand
AAGGAAAGGAGGAAGGAAGGAAGGAAGGAAGGAAGGAAGGAAGGAAGGAAGGAAGG
The DNA here is from genome assembly GCF_000299155.1 of Elephantulus edwardii. Taxonomy (NCBI): domain Eukaryota; kingdom Metazoa; phylum Chordata; class Mammalia; order Macroscelidea; family Macroscelididae; genus Elephantulus; species Elephantulus edwardii. The sequence goes on along the minus strand of NW_006399839.1, from coordinate 8,264,225 downwards.
AAGGAAGGAAGGAAGGAAGAAAGAAAAAGAAAAGAAAGGCTTTAAAATAACACACAGCTAGAGACCACATAAATGCCCGTCAGTCTGGGACTAGATTAATACTTGGCATTATATCTATACCAGGAAATGCTACAGTTACTCTGAGTGACCTAAATTTACTGCATGTTACAACCTGGATAAATCCTGGAAAGTCGGTGTGGAGGGAGGGAGAGTAATCAGCAGAAGGATGAGTATATTTACGAACAGTCTGGAGACAACACCACACACTGTTTATGGAGATAAGTGGCTATTTTAGGACAGAGAGAGGAAAGGAAACAGTTTCAGGGCTACAATAGAGGGCTTTCACTGTATCCAAAACATTTACACTCTTGTGAAAGAATGTCAGGGAGCTCTGGTGCCGAGAGGGTAAGGACTCGCACTGCCAACCCAAAGGTAGGCGCTTCAGATCCACCCCTTGGCAGGAAGATGGACAATCTCCTCCCGCGTGATTTATGGCCTCTAAAAATCCACTCATGGGTCAGCAACGAGCCGGTTCTGACTCAACGACATATAACAACAACAGCAGAACAGTCCGGAGCAACAGGAGTCCCTGGACGGCCCAGCTGGTTAAGTGCTTGACTAGTAACACAAAGGCTGGTAGTTAGAGCAGGTGCCTTGGAAGAAAGGCCTGGCAATCCATTTTGGAAAGGTTCCAGCCTGGAAAACCTCATGGAAGGCAGCGTGACTCTATACCTGGCATCAATTCCACAGCAACTGGTTTAGTTTGGGCCAAAAAGGAGCAGGGAAAATGTGCACTGTTGTTGTGAGGTGCCATCAAGTTGAGTACGATGTGTAGCAGCCCTATGAACAAACAGACCTGAACCCTATCCTATCCTGGGTCATCCTCCCCGCCTCCAATACATTTGAGCTCATTTTTACAGTCGCCGAATCGATCCGTCTTGTCAAGGGTCTTCCCTTCTTATCCTGAGTTCCTTTCTTACACTGGAAAAGACTGGGGACCTTTCTAAGTATGGCGTTCTTCAGAACGATGAGTCAAAAGAGCAAAACAGATTTCAAAGGGCAACTCCAGGAAAGCAAAGTAAAAGAGCTGAATTATAGCAGAAACCTGGAATCTGAAAACCAAAAAGGAAGAACACACTCAGCATTTCTCAAGCTAAAAAAATTGGGGTTGTTGTTACGTGCTGTCGAGTCACTTACGACTCATAGCGACCCTATGTACAAGAGCCCTAAACGCTGTTCTATCCTGTGCCAACCTCGCCGTCTCTGACACACTCATTCCCACCACTCC
>NW_006399839.1:8229086-8262597 GCF_000299155.1 Elephantulus edwardii | reverse complement strand
TGCGAAGACTATAGCCCGGATCAGGCACACCTTAGTCTCCAGTCTGAGATTGTTGCTTTTCTGTACTCCGGAGAGGTCCCTGACAGCCAACTCTCCCAATGCAATATGTCTCTTGATTTCCTGGTTGCTGGTGACAAGAGTGTTTGCCTGTGGAGCCAAGCAAACTAAAACTGTGAACTATCTCAATTCTCTTCACTATCCATCCTGATGCTGCCAATTGGCCCAGTGGTGAGAATCTCTGCTTTCTTGATGTTGAGCTTTAATCCATATTGAAGGCTGTAGTCCTTAACCTTCTGCAGGAAGTGCTTTAGTTCCTCCTCAGAAAAAATTGGAGAAAATAAAAAAAGATTCAAGCCTTGAGTTACAAAATTGAATGAGGTGGGAAAAATAAAAAGAAGATGGGATGAATACACAGAATCACTGAACTAAAAAGAATCAATTGACACTGAACCAAGATTCAACAATGTGAGTTATGCAGATGACACAGCCTTGCTTGCTAAGAAGTATCAGGACTTAAAGCACTTACTGAAAAAGATCAATGACTACACAACCTTCAGTTTAGATTTCAGGAGGTAGCGTTTGATCAAGAACCAGCAGTACTGAAGTACAGGCTGCACTGAAGACATTGGCAAAAAGAAAGTTCCAGGAATTGATGGAGTATCAGTTTGAGGCGTTTCCACAAAGAGATGAAGCTTTAAACATGCTCCCTCATTTATGCCAAGATGAATTTTGGAAAATCGTTACCTGACAAATCGACTTGAATGATTCATATTTCTGCTCACTCACTCCCCAAAAGTGATCCAACAGAATATGGAAATTATCAAACAATATCATGACTATAAAATGCAAGTAAAGTCTTGCTGACGAGGATTCAAAATTAGCTGGAGCTATTTTCCAACAAGGAACCGGCAGAGACTCAAGCCAGATTCAGAAAAAGACATGTTGCGTCAGGCAAATCTACTGTCAAGGGTTTCTCCAAAATGGTACGGCTCAAAGAGTTCTCTTTAAAGACCAAGGGATGCCTAACCCAAGCCATGGTATTTTCAGTGGCTTCACATGCATGTGAAAGTCCCACAGTGAGTAAGAGCGAGCAAGACTGTAGAAGAATTGGTGCCCTCTGAACTGTCGTGTGGACGAGACAGGAAGACCCTCAATGAGACGGACTGACAGTGACTGGAACAATAGGCTCAGGTGTCTCAGAGGTGTGTTTTCTGGTTTGGGGTTGAGACTAGGTATGGCTCTCGCTGGCAACAGGGTGTGAGCTGATTGGATTTGGCCTGTATTTAAAAAGGCTTTTGGGTCCTCAAGTTTTTTGTTTTTTTTTTAACTCCCGAATAAAATAAGCTTGGAAGCAAGAGTGGCATCCACTTCCAAAAACAGCTTGCCTCTGGAAACTCTGAACTTGGAGAAAAGATGAAAGCGTTGTGTTCAAGACTTTCGTTCATAGGGTCGCTATGTGTCGTCTACGACTCTACGGCACTTAACAACAACAACAACAACGTGTCAGAGACGGTGAGGACGGCACAGGGCAGGGCAGGGTCTGGATCTGTTGTCCAGACATGATCACTATGAATCACAATGGACTCAACAGCACATTAAAAACAACAGCAATAATGCACTCCAGTCCCTCTCAAGTTAGGTAATAATGTACAAAGTTACTGGTCCTGTGTGCTGCATAGTATTCCATTGTGTGAATGTATCATAATTTCTCAATCCATTCATTTGTGGTTGGACATGTGGGCTGTTTCCATGTTCTTAGAATGGTGAATAACACTGCTATGAACATTTTCATACAGATCTCAGTTTGTGCTTCAGTTCTCATATTCTCAGGGTATAATCTAAGCATTATGCTGAGTGAACTAACTCAGTCCCACAAGGATAAATATTGCATAAGACTGTTATTGTAGAATGAGTATAAGGATCCAGGAGGGGTGGGAGAGGCTGGAAGCAGAGGGATGTGGATGTGCAGGGGGAAGAGGGGATTAATCACTGGATTGTACAATTTGATGGGGGAGGGGAAGAGAAACGGAAAGAATTTGTTAAAATTTGTATTAGAATTTTGTAAATAAAATAGTGGGGGAAAAAGTCAGCTTGGGGAGAGGCAAGGGAGGGAGAGGAGGTAAAATGTGCAACAATGACAGAATGAAAATTTAACTTTTCTGTAAACTTTTATTAAAATGACAATGAAAATAAAAAATTTTCTTTAAAAAAAAAAAGCCTAAAAGCAACAGCAATAACTGAATATACACACCACTGAGTGCCAAAAGGAAAAAAAGCATGTGTCTTGGAGAAAGTGCAACCAGGATGCTCCTTCAAGGTGAGGATGGTGATACTTCACGTCACATACTTTATACTTAGGGTATATTAGCAGCAGGGGCCAGCCCCTGGCAAAGGTCACCACGCTTGGTAGAAAGGGACAGTGAAAGGGAGGAAGGCCCTCAGTGAGATGGACCAACACCGTGACTGAAGCAACAGGTTTAAACACAGTAGGACAAGGTGGGTGACATCTGAGGGTGAAGGCACACTAGTCGTCACAAGGTCAAGTGTGGAAAAGGTGCTCAATTGAAAACCAAGGAACTCATGCATGGTGCCACTGTTGTAGAATGGGACTGAAATCAGGGTTGGAGTGAGACTGAGAAAAATTGGATAAATTACGTATCCTGTATTGAAACAGATGAGGGAGAGACTGTTTGAAAGCGATATATGATTGGGTATTATGTTTTTGACAAGAGTCCAGAATGAAGGTTGCATCGTGGAGTGTACTCGGGGCGGGGAGAGGGGAGTATCGTATACCAATTAAATAATTTTTCTTTTACTTTTCAAAGAGTGGAGCGAACTTGGGGGTGGGGAGGGTGGGCAGGGAGAAGTGCAACAATGAATGAATGGAAATCCAAAATCTCTGTAAACGTTCATGAAAATTAAAATTAATTTAAAAAATTGATATAGATAAAAAAAAGAGAGGGGGGGAAAGCTGCTCAGTGACCCAAGAAGAGAGGGAGGATCTGGTTACTACTGCCTTCTCTAGAGTGCTGAGGAGCAAGGGTGTCAGTCTAGAGACTAAGGTGCACCTGATCCTGGCCATGGTCTTCACAATTACTTGCTCTGCATCAGAGATCTAGACAACTAACAAGGACAGAAAAAGAATCAATGCCTTTGAGTTGTGGTGCTAGAAAAGAGTATTGAATATACCATGGACTGCCGAGAGAACCAACAGGTCTGTACTGGTGAGGGATTAAACCAAAAGGCTCCTTGGAGGCAAGGATTCTGAAGCTCCATCTCACATACTCTGGGCATGTGGCCAGGAGGGACCAGTCCTTGGAGAGGGACATCATGCTTGGAAGGGTAGAGGGACAGGACAGGAGAGGAAGACCCAGATGAGATGGATTGACACAGTAACTGAGGTAGCGGGGGGTAGGTGTGTCAGTCAGTGAGACTGGCTCAGGACAGAACAGTGTTCAGAGCTGTTGTACAAAGGGTCGCTATGAGTTGCAGGCAACTTGACATGTAACAAACAACATTCCACTCCTCATTCTTGGACAAAAGGTGTCTCCTTGGGAAATGGGGGTGAGTAACTGCCTGGGTTCTCTTCCCTCGTTCAAATCCCCTTTGTAAGTGGAAAAAGAACACCACCTGGATAAAAGTCAAAACAAAGTCGCTGGTGTACAAATCTCCGTTTGGGTCTCAGCTCTAATTTCCTTGGTGTATAATTCTAGTAGTGAAATAGCTGGCCATACGGAGTTTCTACGTTCCGTTTTTTTAGGAAACGCCAAACTGCCTACCCGAGTGGCTGTACCATTTTACAATCCCACCAGCAGTGTATGAGAGTTGCCACCTCTCCACATCCTCTCCAACATTTACTGCTTGCTGCCTTGCTAAACTTTGCCACTGTTACTGGAGTAAGATGGTATCTTATTGTGGTTTTGATTTGTACTTTTATTGCCTCTGATTTTGAGCACTTCTTCATGTATCTGTTGTCCAAGTTCATAATAACGGTAGTCATCATCGCAAGAACATAGAAACAGCCCAAATGTCCAACCACAACCAAATGGATTGGGAAACAGTGGTACATTCACACAATGCAATGCTATGCAGCCCTCACGAACAACAATTTTGAAAAATACTACATAATTTGGGAGAGAGTGGAGAGCATTATGCTGAACTAACTCACTGTCATACGGACAACTCCTGCATGAGACTATTACTGTAAAAATAGAGGATAACTAGAGCTCTGGTGGCCTAGTGGCAAAACACTGCACTGCAATCCCAGAGGTATGCGGTTCAAATCCATCAGATGCTCTGCTGGAGAAGGAGGGGGCAATCTCCTCCCCTATCAGTCAGATCCAATTTGACAGTACACGTAAAAATAATACAATAAGAATTTTAAAAATTTAAAAAGAATACTGAATTTATAAAAAAAAATAGAGGATAACTAGTAAAACATGTATGGGGACCCAAAAGGAGAAGGGGTTGGAGCAGAGGGGTGAGGATGGGTCACGGAGAAATTACAGGGTCATAGAATTTGGTGGGTAAAGGGAGGCAGTAAAGGAAACCGGAAAGATCTGGTGGGGACCTGAAAAGACAGGGTAAGGATGGGCTTAGTCCAACAGTGATTAATTTTACAAAACATAATGAATGAGAATGATTGTACAAAACACAATGTGAATGAAGGATAGTGTAAAACAAAATATATATGAACTTTGTAAGCAAATCAATATAAAATAAAAATGTAAAAAAACCCAAAAACAACAACCCACAAAGTCACTGCCACAGAATGGAAACGGACTTCTAACTGACCCTCCAGTAGGTTTTCAGAGGCTGTAAATCACAGGAGAGAAGTTTGTCCAACTTTCTCCCACAGAGCAGCTGGTGGAGTCAAACCATCGAAGGGCTTGACTTTTGGCTAGTCCCTGAGGGCTACACCACCAGAGTTCCTTAGCTAGATAAAGAATATTAATATATCATGGACTTTCAAAACAACAAACAAATCTATCCTGGAGGGAGTACAACAGTGACTTCCTCTTACATAATTGACTCTTTTGCATTAAGAGAGTAAATCCTAGACTATCTCAGAGAATGGACAACATCCATCCAGTTTAAAGGAGGGGAGAACGAAGAAGGAAATCAATGAAAAAATGCCTGGAGCAGTGGTTCTCAAACTTGACCCAACACCAGACGCCTTGGGGCGGGGACTTTTTCCAACCCAGGTTGCCTGGCCCATCAGGGTAGATTCTGATCCAGCAGGGCTCGGATGGGGACTGGGAGGCCCTGGGTGGTGCAAATATTTGATAACTGAAAGGTTGGCGGTTCGAATCCACCCAGAGGTGTCTAGGAAGAAAGGCCTGGCAATCTCCTGGAAGAGTTTGTACAAATGGGGTCACCATGCGTCAGCCAATGATGCCTTAGTAGTTGGGTGAAAGGGGGTGGAGAGAAGTTTGTATTTGTAAGAAGCCGCCAGGCCCCCTGCCCACTTGGGGGGTCGCATTGGGGGAACCACTGTCCCGGGGCAACAAGAGGGGCCGCAAGGGCTTATGGGACCGAGACTCACGTTCTCTCCCGGGAGGAGGAAGGAAGAAAACCACCCAAGTGCCATTATTCCCACGAGACCTCTGGCTTGCAGCTTTGTTTTCCGGAGAACTTGGGGCCAGTCCTGAAGTTTGCTCGGGTTCCTCTCTCTTTACGCGGTAAGGTGGACGACTCACAGCTTCCAAGAGGCCAGAGCCGCCCGGACCGCGAGCCGTGAGGATGGTGCTTTGCTGCCCCCTGGTGGTTGGAGGCCTCGGTCAATAGCACCTACTTCAGGGAATTCAAGTCAGTCCACCTACCACCTATGAATGCATATTAGGAAATATCTGCAAACTAGATGAAAGACCAAAAATTGTTTTCATTAGTTTGTTTACAAAATTCTAATACAAATTCGAACAATTTTTTTCAACTTCCCTCACCTCCCCCAACCCATCAAATTGTAAAACCCAATGATTAGTTCCCTCTTCCCCTGTACATCCGCATCTCTCTGCTTCCAGCCTATTTACTTTTTTTTTTCCATTATTTTTGTTCAAATATTCTTCTAAGTGGCATAGCACTGGTCTGTCCGTTTGCTGTACAGAGGTAACTTGTGGTTTCTAGGATGCTGAACACTGACACCGATGTGTCAAATGCGAGAATGGTTGCCCATGGTGGACAGTGTTTGGTGGAGTTTCCCAATTAAAACAAGCCTGGAAGCAGAGTGGCATCCACTTCCGAGATAGCTTGCCTCTGAAAACGCTATGATCTTGGAGAAACAATGAAAGTTATACAAGGGTTCTGGTCTTTTGTTCATAGGGTCGCTATGAGTCTTCTATGACTTGATGGCACTTAACAACAACAACATAGAGAGAACTCTGTGGGCCTGGTGGATAGAAAGTTATGCTACCAAGTCAAAGGTGGGTGATTTTAATTGGCATCCCTCAGGCCTGGTTCTGTTTTTGTTCAAACATTCTTTTAAGTGGCATAGCCCTGGTGTGTACATTTGCGGTACAGAAGTAACTTGTGGTTGCTGTGATGCTGAACACTGTGACACCGATGTATCAAATGCCAGAATGTTTACCCATGGTGGACAGTGTTTGGATGAGCTCCCTGATTAAAACAAGCTTGGAAGCAGGAGTGGCCTCCACTTCCAATACAGCTTGCCTCCAGAAACCCTATCAACTTGGAAAAATTATGAAAGTTATACAAGTGTTCAGGTCTTTCGTTCATAGAGTTGCTATGAGTAGTCTACAACTTGATGGCACTTAACAACAACAACAGATGAAAGACTAGTCCTTGGAGAAGGACATCAAGCTTTGAAGGGTAAAGGGTCAACACAGAAGACGAAGACCTTGGATGAGACGGACTGACACAGTGACTGTGGCAATGGGGTCAGATGTGTCAGAAAATGACTTTGTATGTAAGAATAAAGAATTCTACAAAGGGAGTTCTGATGGTCTAGTGGGTAAAAACTTGCTTTGCCTACTCAAAGTCAATTGGTTTGAATCCACCAGCTGCTCCAGGGAAGAAAGATAGAGAATCTCCTTCCACAGCTTTTGAAAATCCACTGGAGGGTGAGCTATGTGTTGGTTCAGGCTCGACAGCAATGAGTCATTGTTATTGTTATAAAGAGTCAAGAAGAGGGAAAATGGCCCTGAAAAGCAGTAATAATTTTGAAGACCTTAAGGCCTGTTACAGTTCAGAAGTAATTGTGGTGATGAATGGTACAGCGATGAGCTCAGACTGAAAACCAATGACCAGATCTACTGCCGTCAAGTTGACCATGACTCCTGGCAAGGATTTATATGTTTATGAAAATAAACAACAACCAAATGAAACCGGCCTCCAGTTCTTTCCTCGGTGGTTGGCTTCTGAGTGGGTCCAAACCACTGTTGTTTTCAAACACACAGGGTAATGGAAAAAGAAATGAACCCACATGTCCATGGAAATGTAACATGACAGAGTTGATGTCACACCACAGTGTCAACAGAATAAACCACTCAGTAGGTTGATCCGGGACAACAGTGTTCAAAATATGAAAAAAAAAAAAACAAAAAATCAAAGAAGAAACTAGACCTCCTATTGGTCAAGGACTGCAGCCTTCAATATAGACTGAAGGTCAAAATCAAGAAAACAAAGATTCTTACCGCTGGGCCAATTGGCAGCATCATGATGGATGGTGAAGAGACTGCGATTGTTCACAGCTTTAGTTTGCTTGGCTCCACAGTCAACACTCTTGGTACCAGCAGCCAGGAAATCAAGAGAAGAATTGCAATGGGAAAGTCTGCTGTCAGAGACATCGCCAAAGTACTGAAGAACAACAATGTCAGTCTGGAAAATAAGAAGCACCTGATCCAGACCATAGCCTTCACAATTGCATGTTATGCATCAGAGAGCTGGGCAATGACTAGTGATGATAGAAAGAGAACTGATTCCTTTGAGCTGTGGTGCTGGAGAAGAGTGTTGAATATAGCATGGACTGCTAGGAGAACAAACAGGTTTCTCTGGAGAAGGTGAAGCCAGCCTGCTCCTTGGAAGCAAGGATTCTGAGGCTTCATCTGACACACTTTGGGGATGTTGCATGGAGAGATCAGTCCTTGAAGAAGAACATCATGCTCGGAAGGATGGAGGGACAGAGAAAGAGAGGAAGACCATGGATGAGATGGATTGACTCAGTGACTGGGTTAATGAGAAAACTGTGTCAGAGACAGTAAGGTTGGCACAGGATAGAGCAGGTTTCAGGTCTGCTGTACATAGAGTTGCTATGAGTCGCAAGTGACTCGAAAGCACGTAACAACAACACCACTGGATTACCACAGGAAGCTCTGCTGGCTTAGAGGTAAGGAATTGTGCTGTCAATTTAAAGGTCATCAGTTCAAATCCACCAGCTGCTCTGTGGAAGAAAGATGGGAAATCACCTCCCGTGCCATTTACAACCTCTGAAAACCCCCTGGAGAGTCAACTATGAGTTGATTCCTACCCACCGGTGTACAAAAACACCAGTATGCCATACATCAAAATCAACTCCAAGAACACAACCCATTTAAATGGGACGAGACAAGTGGTAACATTTTTCAGAGGTGGTGGTGGGGGGGGAGGAAGCATATATTTGAGACCTGGGATTGGAAAAAAATGCTTAAACAAGACATACAAGAGGCTTGAGGTGAAAAATTGAGTCTCAGCACCATTAAAATTTAAAACCACTACATCAAAAGATGCCCAATACAAGCTAGACAGCAGCTGCCCTGGGACCAGAAATTTGCAGCACACACAACAGCAAAGGATGAATAGAGAGAAGAAAAAGCACTTGAGTAATCTCATTTCATCCTCACTGCAACCTTACAGAGGATACATGATTCTTCCCCTCGCCCCAATGAAAACAGAGAAAATTAAATGCCTTGCATTGGCCAATGCCCCAGACAAGCTATAGGAAAGTAGATCTATTGAGCTTTGGAATTCGTATTCCAATAGCTATGAGACATTCTTTGGAGGCTAGGATTTTGAAGCTCCAGCTCACATACTTTGGGCATGTGACCAGGAGAGATCGATCCTTGGAGAAGGACATCATGCTCGGAAGGGTGGAGGGACAGTGCAAGAGAGGAAGACCCCTGATTAAATGGACTTAATAGAGTAACTGGGTTGGTGTGTCGGAATTAGTGAGACTGGCTCAGGACAGGGCAGGGTTCAGAGGTGCTTTATGTAGGGTCGCTTGCTATAGGCCAGAGGTGAGTCAATGGCACATAACAACAACAACAACATCATATTGTATTGGTTGTTTTTTTATTTAAGCCTCTTGTTTAGTGTCAACAAGACTCCAATACAAAGGGCCTTTGTATTTAAAAGTCGGTTGTTGTTATATTTTGGGTAACATTCTTCTAAGTGGTACAGCACTCTTCTGTCAATATGCTGTACTGAGGTAACCTGGGGTTGCTGTGATGCTGAATCTTGTGCCACTGGGGTGTCAAATGCCATAATGGTTAACCATGATGGATAGGGTTTGGTGGGCTCCCAGTTTAAGACAGGTTTGGAAGCAGGAGTGGCATCCACTTCCTAAATAACATGCCTCTAGAAACTCTCTGAACTCTGAGAAACGATGATAGTTATAGAAAGGCTTCAGGTCTTTTGTTCGTAGGGTCACTATTAGTCGTGTTCTGCTTCATGGCAATGAGCAACAATTGGACATGACGCGCATGCACGCACACGCACACATGTTAACGCTCGCGCACGCACAAACCAGCCCCTCTCTCACCGGGAATATAAAACACTGTGGCCAAAAGGTTGCGAGTCACACTTTATTCATTCTCCAGGGATCCTGGGGAAGAATCCTGGGCAGCAGACCTGCCCCTGGGAAGGGGGAGTCGAGGGACTAGTTGGAAGGGTGGAAGGTGCCTCGTTGGTGCCACTGCATGTCACGGATGCGGCGCACAGATTGCACTTGGGGGTGGGGCGCCCCGAAGTCACTGCTGTCCTTGTAGTCTCCCTTCTCCAGCAGATACTGCAGCCCACGGTAGCCAGGGTACTGGTAGCCAACCCACCTGCAGGGCCGGGGACAGAGAGGAAAGGTGGAGAGAGACAGACAGGAGGGGGACAGACAGATGGAGATTGAGAAGGGGAGCCATCAGGGAAAGCAGAGCCCAAATCATGTCCCTCAGAACTGAGCGGGGAGGGGGGGAGAGCATCACACCTCTGGAATCCTTCTCTTGATGGGGAGCTTACTACCCTCTAAAGCTTATTTTTTTTTTAGGGGAGGAGACTGTCCACCGGTCTGCTGCTGGTGGATTCGAACCGATGATGTTTGCATTAGCAGTCCCACATGTTTATAATCCACGCCATCAGGGTCCCTCACTCCTAGTTATCTATTGGAGAGAAGCAAAGGCTGGAACAGAAACAGATATTTGTCCAGCAACACTGAAGGAGCCTGTTGGTGCTAGTAAACTTGCCCTGCGTTGGGCGGGCAGAAGTGGGTGACAGATGAGGCAAAGTGCCAGATTGGCACTATTTGGCAATTTCGATGGTATAAGTTCTTCCCCAAAGGCTGACTTCAGGATACCAGTGATTGAACAATTTCTCTCTCTCTCTCTGCTGGTTAATTGAACAATCTCAATATCTCTCTTTCTCTCGCGCGCTCTCCCCATCTCTCTCTCTCTCTCTCTCTCTCTCTCCCCATCTCTCTCTCTCTCTCTCTCTCATTGCTGGGGACTCAGAACCAACCCACAGCTGACTCTCCTTTGGATTTCTGAGGCTGTAACTTGCCCAGGAAGAGATTGTCCCTCCATCTCCTTCAGAACCACTGGAGGATTCAAACCACTATACAGGCACAGCCTTCTGGGTGCGTTACCAGCACCATTCCCCTATGGAGTAGCCCCTGACAGTTTATCAGCTGGTCAAAGCAGGTCCAGCACCCCACTGCCTAAAACCCATTTATTACCCTCTAGATTTTCCTAGCACCTCACTTCCCAAAATCCACGTATGGATTCCCAGAATTTTCACAGTGTAAAGTCCTCAAGGCTTACGTGCCAATGGCATTCCGTTTGTTGAAAAGGGCGCCCTCCTGTTGCAGAACTCGGAAACTCATACAGTTCCAGGCAAGTCAGCTGAATAGTCTGCCTCTCAAAGTTTTGTTAAAGCCATTTGATTCCTTTCTCACCTTCCCCCCAACCCCACCTCTGTCTCAGCCTGCCACCTCCATCACTGACTTGTCTAGCACCTTGGCTGACACTAAGACCTGTGTTCCCCTATTCCCCAGGCAAGAACTGCTCCAGGGGGAAGCTTTTTGCTGATAGTGTCCAAGCCACTTCTCCACTGGACTTTGTAGAGTGTTCTGACGTGTGGGAGACCACCAGTGTGAGTCTGGGCAGGGCAGGAGCTAGGACCCCAGAGCTGTGTGCCAGGGTGGGGTACTCACGTGCCGCTCTGAACCCGCACGGACGACACCTTCTCCTGGTAGCCGTGGGCGTGGAAGCTGGGTACGTCGTCGTCAATAATCTCCATCTTCTTCCCTGTGAAGTTGGGGTTCTCGTAGAGGATGATCTTGTGCTCCTGGCTGTCCTGTGGGGGGCAAGCCTGAGGGTGAGTTAGGAGCCCAGGTGGGCCTTCCAGTCAAATCCTTAAACTCAGGGCTGCCCACCCCACCCACAATGCAATGCACCCACTTCCAGAATCCCCATTAAGCACCAGGGAACTGTGGTCACACTTGGTCAATTCCTACTGGGCCCTTTGCACATAACACGTGTTCCTAGATTATTCCCCTTTAAGGAATATTTGAAAATGTCATTTCTCCACCTTGTTGTTATGTTGTTGTTATGTGCCATCGAGTCGTTTCCGACTCATAGCGACCCTATGCACAACAGCTCTAAACCCTGCTCTATCCTGCGCCAACCGCACCGCCTCTGACACACCCATCCCGATTACCCCAGTCACCGAATCAATCCATCTCATAGAGGGTCTTCCCCTCCTGCGCTGTCCCTCCACCCTCCCAAGCACGATGTCCCTCTCCAAGGACCCGTCTAGAACCTCTATTTTCCCTCTTTTTAAAATTTTTATTAATTTTCATGAAAGTTTACAGAGACTTAGGGTTTCCAGTCATTCACTGTTGCTATTTTCACTCTTAAAGAGGGTGGCCTTGACCTGCATGCGTGCACATGCTCTCTTTCGCGCGTTCTCTCTCTCTCCCCCCTTACACACACACACACACACACACACACACACACACACACACACACACACAGGCATTATGTGGAAATGAACTGGATCACATCTCTAACTTCCAGCAAGTTCATAAGATGGTCTACTTTTCTCCCACAGCCCCCTAAAATCATCCTCCTCCTGGTCTGTGTCCCAAGATTCTTCTCACTTGTTTAATCATTTAGGCAATCCCTTATCCCATTTAACAGAGAGAAAAACTGAGGCTCAGAGAGCTAAAAGAACCTGCTCAGGGCTAGCCAGCTGAGAGCAGCAGGGCCAACGTATGAACCCAGGTCATAGGATGCTAAGTTCTATGTCCTTCAGGGTTGAGCAAGTTCTAGGCAGGATTACCCACGGGCTTGTGAGGTTTGGAGAAGGGAAAGACAGAGCATGGCTGGGTCCTCTGCCGGCCCAAAGTTCACTCACTAGCAAAAATCAAGATCAAAGAAGCATCCCCAAACTCACGCTGGTCTACATAAGAGCTGACTATCCCCCTTCTTCCACGACTCCAAATGTCTTTGAATATTTGCAACTGTTGTTAGTGATCCTGGGTAGTGCAGGTGGTTAATGTACTCAGGAGCTAAGCAGGCCCATTTCTGGGTGTTCACTTCCACCCAGAGGTGCCTCAGAAGAAAGGCCTGGTGTTCTGCTCCTAAAAAAAGTCAGCTATTGAAAAAACCTCACTGAGTTCAGGGTCTCCTCTGACGCACGGCACACGTGGGGTCGCCAGGAGTTGATGCCAACTCCAAAGCACCTGATTGGTTAGAATGGTGCCACGTGGTAGCCTCAGACCAAGCACACACAGTCTTAAGGCAAGAGGTATTAACAGCCCCATCTTACAGACGAGGAAACTGAGGCTCAGTAATGTGAAAGGACTGCAATCAGAAGGGGGGTGAGGCCAGAGGGGAAGCTTCTTCCTGGTCCCCAGTTCCCTGATGCCAAAGGAGCAAGGAGAGGAGAGGAAGGTGGGAGGAGGGGGCTTACTTACCACTTTGATGGGCCTCAGGGAGCTGAGGGCGTCTGTCCTGCGGCTGCTGGTCCATGAGTCCCAGCGAGGGTACTCGCCTTTCTCAAACACGAACTGCTCGCCCTTGCAGTTGGCTTGTTCATAGCCCACCCAGCTGTGATCGAGACGTAAACAGAGAGACAGAAGGTCAAGTTGGCCCCCAGCTCCTGCGACTCGTTCCAGCCCTAACAAGGGTACACTTTTTAAAATAAAATAAAAAAAAAAACACCACAACAAACTACCCATTGTTGAGTCTAAAATCCTACTCATTGCAACCCTGTGGGATAGAATAACACTGTGCTGCAATTCCAAAGGCTAGCAGTTCAAAGCCACCAGCTGCTCTTTGGGAGAAGGATGGACAATCTCTCCTCGTAAGAGTCACTCTCTCTGAAAACCCGCTGGCGGGTCAGCTACGAGTCAGCTCCAATTCAACGGTACGCAACAACAACAACATAGAATTTCTAGATGGCAATGAAAGTGGTGAGTGAATCTTTACAGAAGCAACCAATGCGCTTGAGTCTCCGAGCTCAGTTCATGGGCAAGTGCTTAACCACTGCATCATCACAGCCCCTCCCAAGGATCTAGCCCACGGCTATCTAGCTGATTCTGATTCATAGTGACCCTATAGAACAGAGTGGGTCTGCCCAGAGGTGTCCCAAGCCTGTAGATTCTTACAGAAGCGCAGTATCACATTTTTCTCCTGCAGAGTCTGGTGGATTCAAACTGCTGACCTTCTGGTTAGCAGCTATGCATTTAAGCACTGCGCCACCTTAACTCCTGCTGAGGACACACAGGCACCTCTGAATTCAACAGTGATGCCACAGCTGGACCCCTCACACAGAACACAGAACTCTGGGGCTTGGCTGGCTTCCAGCCACAACAAATACAGAAGTGGGGAGCATGTGCCCCAAAGCTGTGAGCTCCCACTCTGCACCCTCAGGTAGGTGGGGTCACCTTCATGCTGCACTGAAGGAAACTGAGGCTCAGAGAGGGACGTTCCTGGCCATCAAGTCAGAACTGATGCACATCTGCCCCCCCACCCCGCCCAGTGGGTTTCTTTGGCTATTAATTACACAGGAGTAACATTGCCCATCTTTCTCCTGGAAAGTGGCTGGTGGGATTCGAACTGCCAGAGTGACTGCCTTTGGCAACAATTCCCTGAAAATTACGCCACTAGAGCTCCCTACCCAAGAAGTTGCTGTTTCTGTTATGTGCTGTCAAGTCAGAACAGACTCACAGCTGTGTGTCTGAGGCTGTAAATCACACAGGAGGAGACTGTCCATCTTCCTCCCATGAAGCAGCTGGTGGATCTGAACCTCCTGCCTCTGGTTTAGCAGTGCAACTTCTTACTACTAAGCCACCAGAGCTTCCTACCCAGCAAGGAGTAGAGCTTAGCTTTAAAACCCACCAGGCTCAATCTGACTCACAAAGCCCACGCTCTGGCCATCCCCAAAGCCTGGTTCCCTGATTCCACAGCCAGAAAAGCAGAGTGAGGGCAGACCCTCGGACTAAGCCCAGCAGCCCCTTCCTGTCCAGCCCGTGATCCCAGGTACGCACGGTCCAGCCTGCACCAGGACCGAGCCGGCCTTCTCCACGCCAGTCTCCCTCAGGTTGGGGCAGGGCCCATTGAGCTCATGAGAGCGGCCTTGGAAGTTTTCCTGCTCAAAGATGATGATCTGAAAAAGAAGGGGAGTGTCATTCTCATACTGATGAGTAGGGTCATGGAGCTGGAGGGGCCCCGGTTAACACTGAAGGGCGCTAACCCTTCCCAGTGACAAACCCAACAGTCAGGCGGCCGGTGTGATGGCGCAATGCACCAGTGGTGAGCTCTTCAGTGTTGATTTCACCATCTGTAAAATGGGACATAAAGGCTGTACCTCCCTCACCAGGATGTTAGAAGGACTTGGGAGCAAAAGGGTGAATACATAATATTTGCTCCTGGTGTCAGAAGGATATGATTACTTCTTTTGTTGTTGTTATTGTGATGTGTCATCCAATCAACTAAGACTCACAACGGCCCCTAAGAACAACAGAGGAGAGCCTTGCCCTCTCCAACACCACCCTCAGCATCTCTGGAGACCCATCGTGACAGTCACTGTGTCCATTTGTCTTGTTGAGGGTCTGCCTCTCCCAAGTGTTCAGTGGCGAAGCTGCCTTGAGGCTGTTTGCCTCTGATCAGCACAGTTCAAATTCTGGCAGCTGGGATAGTAAGAAAATTCTGTTTCTTAGGGTGCAGCCCCAAACGTTGAGCTTTTAACAGCTCTCAGGGACCGTCAAAGCTGCCACGGAGCATGTGAGGACCAGAAATGTGCTAGACTACACTTTCTGAGGGGCTTCTGAGCAGGGTAGAACAGAGCCAGTGCCCCTCATACACATGCCTTACCCTGACATCTTCCATAACACCATGCCCTTTCTTAAGCCCCCATGGCCTCAGCCTTGAGATTTTTTTTTTAAAATTTTGTTATTTTTGTGTGCGTGTACTGTCAAATCAGATCTGACTGGTACAGGAGGAGATTGCCCCTCTTTCCCCAGCAGAGCATCTGGTGGATTCGAACTGTGTGCCTCTGGGACTGCAGTTGCAGCACCTTGCCACTAGGCCACCAGAGCTCCCCCGAGCCTTGAGATGTTTTGTAAGAGGAGTCAAGCCTCTGGTCTTCTCATAAACGTACACTGAGGACCTGGCAGGATTCCCATCAGGGCCCTGACACCCAGCTGAATGACAAGATTCACTTAAGGTCATGGCCAAGAGCCGTCTGAGAGTCTGGCCACCTTCTGAATCCAGCGGGAATATCCAGCCGAGGTTTTGCAACCACTGACAGCAAGGACCTACCTCTCTGGAATGAACACAGAACCCACATGGTCAGCACTGGGCTGGGTAAACATCTCCTTCTCTCCCAGGCTGCGGATTAGCCAGACAAAGGCAGGGACAGATTCACTGGGGCTCAGCGACAAATCCCAGGGGCTCAATGCGGTCCTCGTGGTCAGTGACCAAGCCACCGATGAGGTCAGCAGACAGCCCAGGGCTCTGTCACTTCCCCAGCTGCATCCAGCTGCGTCACGCTAGGAAGTGACTTGATTCTTCAGAGCCTCAATCTCTTGGTCTGTAAAATGGGCCGCCCACCTCTGTTGCAAGGTTATTGTGGAAGGTCACGAGGTTGGAAGTGAGAGCCTCGTCTTGACAGACGAGGATTATTATAGGGCTACAGAAGGCAAGGTCAGCCTCTCCAGGCGGTTGGAAGCCTCAGAGACTCAGGTGCTCAATATTATTATTATTATTATTATTATTATTATTATTATTATTATTATTATTATGGCTGTTGCCATTGATATTAACACAGAATGAAAGTTAAAACTCTCCCTGGCTAGAGGCCATCAAGTTGACTACAACTCGTGCTGACGTGAAACATTACCTGCTCAGTCTGCTTCATTGGTTAATGTCAGAATTAGGTTGCCAGGTCTTTCTTCCTATTCTATTGATGGTTGGAAAATTGTACACATGCTACGTAATCCTTTAATCGTGCACTGTCTGAGACAGTCCACAGCTCACATCTACCAGCTGCTCGTTGTTTTTTTAAAAAAAAATTATTAATTAATTTTAATGGAAGTTTACAGAGACTTTGGATTTCCATTTATTCATTGTTGCGTTTTTTCCCTGCCCAACCTCATCGTCCTCCCCCCCGCCCCAGTTTATTCTCTTTGAAAAAGTAAAAGTCCTTTCACTGTTATACAATCCCTCCCCCCAGGTCCACTCCGCTATGCAGCCTTCGTTTTGAAAAGTAAAAGAAAAGTTCTTTAATTGTTATACAATCCCTCCCCCAGCTGCTCTTTGGGAGAAAGATGGGCAGTCCTCCTCCTGTAAGGATTTAGAGCCTCCAGAAACCGGATGGAGGGTCAGTAAGAGTCAGAATCGACTCAATGGTAGCTGGCGGTCGGATATGGTGGGCATTAGCTACAAATGGCCGTTGCGTATATCCAAGTAGCTCAGATTAAGATGCATGAACAAAGGAAGCTCTGGTGGCCTAGTGGTAAGAAACTGCTCTGCAATCCCCAAGTCACAAGGTTCAAATCCACCAGCTGCTCCATGAGAGAAGGATGGGAAAACTCCTCCTGTGTGATTTACTGTCTCAGAAAACCTTCTGGAAGGTCAGCTACGGGTCATTTCCCACTCAAAGACATACCACCACCACCACAACTCTCCTATATGCCAATATGTAATAAATTTAAAAGAAAATGTATGAACAAGAGAAAGATGCTTGGCGAGATGGACTCACAGGGTGACTGCAGCACTGGGCTCTCAAGTGCAGTAGCGCCTGTGAGGACGGCACAGAGCAAGACAGTGCTGCAATCTCTCGCACGTGAAGATGCATATTCCCCACGTGCCTTCTGGACGCGTAGCTAAGAGAGGCTATTCCTTGCAAAGAGACATCATGCTTGGAAAGACGGAGGGTCAGCGAAGGAGAGGAAGACCCCGGACGAGACAGACTGACAGTGGAACCAGCAACGGGCTCGAATGAGTCAGAGATGATGAGGAAGGCACAAGGCGTTCAGGTCTGTTGCTCATCGCTGTAAACTGTGCTGGACTCAACAGTGTCCAATAAAACCAACATACGCGCTCTGGATGTACACGGAGATACCAGGAGTCGGGCTCAACTCGATGGCACTTAACTATGTAAAATGCACATCTGAATTTTAAGAGTTGGCTTGGAAAAAAATCATCCCCATAAGTACGTTGTCAGGAGGGTACATGAATCGGGCAGGGCTTTGGTCTGTTGTCCAATCGGGTGGCTGCCTGTCCGAGTTGATTCAATGGCCGCTAACAAGGACTGCAGGTTAAAATGCTCAGATTTTGTATATAAGGGGTTTCACACAACACAACAGGAAAACTAATCTTATCGGTTTCCTTTTCCTTTTTGATATTGGATCCCAGAACATTTTCAATGACTCTAAGGCCCCACACTGAGCCTCGTGCTGTCCCTCACCCCCCTGGTCCTCACAGCAGGGCCTTCTCACTTGCTGTTCCATCTGCTTTGATACCCTCCCCATCCCCAAGCCAATTCGCACATAACTGTTCCCTCATGGGACCCAGGTCTCTGCTCAGATACCACCTCCTCCGAGAAGACTTCCCTGACTGCTGCGCTGGGTGCACCTTCTCACCTCTGGAAATCTGATCTATGGTTACCGTCTTACAGCAGGTCCTCTAGGAAGTCAGTCTGCCGAGGATGAAACGCCCACTCCAGGGCACACACACCTTGAGTCAGATGCTGGGCAGGGCCCCGTTTCTTTGCCCCATCACCACCTCCCTGTGGTGGAAGTCCCTTGACTCTCTGTCTTATGAAGGGCAAGGTCAAGGGTTTTTTTCTAAGTCTGGCAGCCTCACAGGTGTTGATCTGGATATATCTCCTGCCTCATTCATCACCCTACCTCGGGCTGCAGCTGGGTAGCTCCCATGGATAATAAAGTGAGGGGCAGTCAGCCTGCAGGCACTGATGCCAGAAGTTGGTGGGCATTACCTGGATATTTCGGTTATGGCCTTCGAATCCACCCCTTCAGGGGAAGGCAGAGGCCAAGAGAGGCAGAAGGGCCAGGAGGGGAAGCCCAGGATGGAAAGTGCCAACCCATTTTACAGAAAGGCAAACTGAGAAGTACAGTGCTGGCCTGCCCACCCTCTGAGGGACTTACCTTGGGGTTGAGGGGCTGTTGCTTGCCCGCTTGGGTCTGGTGGTCTGAGGCCATGGTGGGCGTCCCTGTGCAGGAATGACCTGGAAGGCAGGGGGCCAGCAGTGAGGAGCACTGGCCCTGATCTTGGGTGTCCTCACCTGGAGAGCAGCTCGGGGGCCACTCCACTGAGGCTCGAATTCCGTTCTCTCCCTGCTTTCAGCTCATCCTACAATCCTACAATTCTTGGGTCTGTTATTAGCTTCACATCTTTACATCCAAACAAAACAAAAAGACACAGAACAAGTGTGGTCTACACCAGGCAAGTAGTGATAAGCTCGTGCTAACACAGGGTCCCAAGTGGCAGGTACCCCTCATCTGGTCCAGCCAAGTAAGCCACACAGAACACAGAGAGCTTCAAATTCAGGATTTCTACCTCAGTAAAGATTTTTCTGGATTAAAAGCAAATAGCACGGAACAAACCAAATCCATGTCTGCTGACTGTGGCACTCATTTGAGATCTCACACTCTCCTGCACCCCTTGCACCCCTCTTCATCCAGGTTTCTTTGCTGGACGCTTCTCCACTTCCCCAGTACCTCCCTACCATTGATCTCACGCAGCCCCATCAAGGAGAGGAGGGCGAGGAGGGCATGTGCTGTGAGACTCTACATTGAAAGGAAGCAGAGGTATAACAGTGGGACCTCACGAGCCAGCTGCTGGAAACAGCAGGGTCACTTGGGTGGCAGGAACAGCTTGTGCTCTCAGTGCTGCGGAATAAAGGCCTGGTGAACTGTGGCCAAAAAGAAAACTCTACAGGGCTCAGTGTTACTCGGTGAACACACAAAGGTGTCTTGGCTCTGAATTGACTCGTCATCAATGAGGTGTGTTTGTGGGTTCTGAGAACCTCAATAAAATAGGGGAAATGGCTGCATTCTTCTCGCTTCCCCAAAGCAAGTCAGACTGCGTTTCTTCCTGGGCTAGAGAGGAGACGAAAATCCTGTTTGGCAGATGTGAGCCCCCCGCCCCACTTGCTCCCTCACCTCATAAGCCCACCCTCTGGGGCTGCCTTAAAGCCCTAGCGTCCACCTACCTGCATTCAGCCACCAGCTGACTAAAGGCAAACCTGGCGGGGCCAGCTCAGAGGTCAGCACTTCAGCTCATCAGCACGGGGACCCTCCCTGGCCGGTCGCAACCTTTCCCTGTACCTCAGTTTCCTTTTCTGTGTAACCGGGACCACAGTAGAGTTCCTAATAGAATTTCTGAGCAGTGGTGAGAATTCGATTGTGGAACGCGTGACGCTGTGGGCACCTGGAATGGCTTTTCTCAGCAAGGAATTCCCTAGCTTTGCAAGCTACCCCAGTTGCTTAGGGGCATGCCTCTTCCCTGGGGTTGGCCCTGTCTGTGGACTTTAACAAAGCAATACTATCCCTCACTGGTTCAAACCCTTCTCCTTGCAAACTCCCTGTGTTCGATTCAGCAGTAAAATGACGCAGACGGACTGGGCCATTTCTACCCCCTGTCTGAAGGTGTCCTTCTGTGGTGGCTTGTGGGCTGCTGGGCTGCTGGAAGTAATGCCACCGGCACCTCAAATACCCACAGAGTCGCCTCAAACAGGTCTCAGTGGAACGTTCAGATTAAGGGCACAGTAGAAAGAAAGGTCTGGCGATCCATGGGCGAAAATTAGCTGATAGGAAACCTAATGGATCATAGCATCGTCTGGGAACGAGCTGGAGAGTGGGTCCCCTTTAGATGGGAAAGAACGCCAAACTCAGTGACCACAGCAAACCAGCCGATGACCGCGGAGATGACTTGGGAGCAGACAATGTCTCCTTCGCGTCTACAGAGTCCCTGCGTGTTGGTCGCAAGTCAAAGGCAACTAACAACAACAAAAACACTCCATTCCGGAATTAGTAACACAGCCAGTGCTCAAGTCCTCACTACGTGCCAGGCACGGCACCAGACCATCACCCTACAGTACCTCTATTCCTGCCTCCCCCAGCCTGCGAGGTTGTATAAGCTCTCTCCCCATTTCACAGGATGGAAGACTGAGGTTCAGCACGTTCAAGTCCTCTCCCAGAGGCACCTTGTCAAAAAACAGAGGCGCCCGGATTCGAACCCAGGTTTGTCTCAGGAGAGAGAATGAGAGAAAAGATGAAGGCAAGCAAGAGAGGCATTCTTACCAGTGACACCAGCCCCCGCGAGTGCCCGTGAGGCCCGTCCGGCGGGCGGTGGCCTTTATACCTTCCCCAGAAGAGCTGGAGCCAAGACGCGTGACCGCTGGGTTACCACAGAAAGCAGAGCGAGAATGCTGGACTAAGCCAGCGCCGGGGCCCGGCTCAGCAAATGCCCACAGACATTGTGTCTCAGCACAATAATGTCATTAGCTGTCAGATTGGACCGCGCCAGGGTGGTCAGGCAGCTGGGCCAGGGGACAGCCACTTTGCAAGCGTCAGCCATCTGGCTGCCAGGACCAGGGGCACGAGGAGTTCACCGGTGCGGTCACTTGGGCCCTGGGGCATGGTGGTGGACACAGGGCAAGTCTCAGTGGCTCCGGGGAAGAGAAGGCAAGGAGGGGGTAGGGCTTCAGCCAAGAGGCCCTGGGTGGGACACAGGGTCAGTGAGCTTGGCTGCTAACAGAAGGGTCAGGGATTCTAGTCCATCTAGAGGTGCCTCAGAAGAAAGGCCTGGTGATCCACTCCCCAAAACCAGCCACTGAATACTCTATGCAGCACAGTCCTTCACTGGCGTACACATGGGGCCACCAGGAGTCAAAGCTGATTGGATAATCACTGGTCTCCAGAGTACAGTCACCATCCATCCATCTATCCATCTATCCATCCATCCATCCATCCATCCATCCATCCGCCCATCCGCCCATCCATTCATCAATTCATCGATCCATCTATCCATCCACTCACTCATCTGCCCACTCCCCTACCTTCCCACCCATCTATCTGTCCATCCGTCCACCCACTCATCCAGCCAGCCATCCTTTCACCCCCCACCCATCCATACATCCACTCATGTGCCTACTCACCCACATAGCCACACACCCCACTGCCCTCCACCCAGCCATATATCTACACCCCCACCCTCATTCACCCATCCATCCATCTACACTCCAGCCCCAGCCCCATCCTTCCATCCAGGCAGACACTCATCATATATTCCCAAGACATCTACTCGGTGCCAAGCTCTGTTTTCAGAAATAGGCTCAGGAGTGGATCTGCCTCAGAGGGACCTTTGAGGGAAGGTTTTGGGAAGAGGGAGCCCTGAAGGATGGGCAGACGACACAGCCTGAGGAGGAGAGCGAGGAGCAGAGGGGGATGTTTGTGTGCAAAGAGAAAGCACAGGATGGATTAAAGCACAGCAAATGTAAACGGCTGCTAACTGAGAGGTCGGAGGTTTGAGATCACTCAAGGTGCCTCAGAAGAAAGGCTTGGTAATCTGCTTCCTGAAAAAAAAAAAAAACAGCCACAGACAACCCTATGCAGCGGCTGGGCCCTGGCACGGCTCGGCTCACCAGGAGAAGCAGGGGCAGTCACAGTAGCAGATAGACTGATTGATTTGTCATTTTTGGTTGCAAACTGGTGAATCAGCACCATCACGTCATTGGCTGTCAGATTCGGCTGCACCGGGGTGGTCAGGCAGCCGGCCCAGGGGACATCCGCTTTGCATGTGTCAGCTGAAGTGTGGCAAGGGACAAGGAGGGGGCGGGGGACAAGAGCCTGAGAGTGCTGGACTGAGCAGGAGGATAAGCAACAGGAGTTTTGTCCTGAGGTTCCCAGCCACCCCAGCACCCACTGTCGCAGGGTGCACGCTCCTGGGATCACAGGCCTGAGACTAGGAGAAGGCTCTAAGGAGCAGCAGGTGGTGGGTGTGAACATCCTACACACACACACACACACACACACACACACACACAAGCATACAAATATACATGGAGAAGAGACTGAGATTGTTAACAGCTTCAGCTTGTGTGGTTCCACAATCAACACTCTGGCACCAGCAGCCAGGAAATCCAAAGATGAATTACATTAGGAAAAGCTGTTGCCAGGGACCTCTCCAGAATGCTAAAGAAGAGCAACGATGTCATCCTAGAGACTAAGGTGCAACCCATCCAGGCCATGGTCTTCACAATCACTTGCTATGCACCAGAGAGCTGGACAATGACTAAGGATGACAGAAGAAGAATCAATGTCTTTGAGCTGCGGTGCTGGACAAGAGTATTGAACATACTGTGGACCTCCAAGAGAACAAACAGATCTGTCCTGGAGAGGGTGAAACCTAATTGCTTCGTGGAGGCAAGAATTTTTATTTTGAAGCTCCGTCTGACATAATTTGGGCATGTGGCCTGAAGGAATCAGTCCTTGGAGAAGGACATTATGCTTGGAAGAGTTGGAGGGGCAGGGCAGGAGAGGAAGATCCCAGATGAGATGGATTGACACAATAATGGAGGTAGGTGTGTTGGAGACAGTGAGACTGGCTCAGGTAGGATAGGGCAGAGTTCAGAGCTATTGTGCATAGGGTCTCTGAGTCATAGTTGACTCAACAGCATTTAAAAACAACAATAATAAGTATATGCACAGGTGCACTCATATGTATACACATAGGCATGTGTGTACATAACTTTATATACACATATCCACACATGCAAACACAAGATTATAACATAAATACAGATACATACAAATGTGATCACACATAAAGAGACACACACATGCGTATTGCAAATATAAATATGTACACATATGCACACAAAAATATACACAAGCACATGTAAATATACTTACATCCTGAAAAAAAATATATATATATTCACACACATGTGCACATACATACACACACACCAGCCTCTAGCTGGCTTCTTTTGTCTGTAATAGTTCTTTTATTTGTTTGTTTTTATTTTTATTGTATTATTTTTTGTGTGTGTACCATCCAGTCAGATCTGACTATTGATAGAGAAGGAGATTATTACCTCTTCTTCTCCAGCAAAGCATCTGGTGGATTCAAACCACGTACCTCTGGGATTGCAGTGCAGCTTCTTGCCACTAGGCCATCAGAGCTTCACTGTCTGTAATAGTTCTTACCAACCCTTCTTCTTCTTCTTCATTTTTCCCTCCACCAGTTGCATTTGAGTTAGCTCAGCTTATTAGGACCCCATGTGTGTTAGAGAGCCGAGCCCCACAGGGTTTGCAATGGTTGATTTTTCAGAAATAAATCACCAGGACTTTCTCTAAAGTGTCTCTAGGTGGACTTGAACCTTAGCCTTTCAATTAGAAATTGAGTTTGTTCATAATTTCACTACCCAGGGACTCTGCTTGCCATTGCCATCTGCCACCTATAAGTATATATATATATATATTAGTTTACAGATATTGTAACAGTCACAATTATGAATCAAAAGACAAATTGTATTGGGGTAGTCTGCTGTCGAGGACTTCTCCAGAGTGCTGAGGAGCAAGGATGTCAGTCTAGAGACTAAGGTGCACCTGACCCAGGCCATGGTCTCCGCAATTACATGCTACACATCAGAGGACAGTGACTAATGGTGAAAGAAGAAGATTGAGCCTTTGAGTTGTGGACCTGGAGAAGAGTCTTGAACATACCATGAACCACTAGGAGAACAAATAGGTTTGTCTTGGAAAGAGTGAAACCAAGTTTTTCCTTGGAGGCGAGGATTTTGAAGCTCCATCTCTCATACTTTGGGCATGTGGTCAGGAGGGACCCAGTCCTTGGAGAAGGACATCACGCTTGGAAGGGTGGAGAGACAGCACAGGAGAGGAAGACCCTGGATGAGATGAATTGACACAGTAACTGGGGCAGTAGGATTATGTGTGTTGGAATCAGTGAGACTGGCTTAGGATAGGGTAGGTTCAGAGCTGTTTTATGCAGGGCGGCTGTGAGTCTCAGGCAACTTGGCAGCACAGAAGAATAATAGTAATATTGTTGCTTTTAGGTACCAATAAGTCATAAATCACAGCAACCCTCTCCCTATCTATCCTGCGTCATCCTCACAATCTCCACCACACTCAAGCCTATTGCTAAAGTCACTGTGTCAATCCATTCTGTTGAGAATCTTTCTATCTTTCACCAACTCTCTGCTTTTCCAAGTATGATGTCTTTTTCCAAGGACTGGGCCTTTTAGGCACTGCTAGCTTAACCCCAATTCACAACAACCTCATGCACAATAGAATGAAATGCCACCCGGTCCTGTCCCAACCCCTGTGATGGGTGGCAGAGTACACTCCTGTTGATGTGGAGAGTTTCCGTCACTAGATCTCCAGGCCTTTCTTCCTAGTCCACGGAAGTCTGGAAGATCTGCTGAAATCTGTGCAGCCTCACAGCAACACACAAGCCTTCACTGAGATACACATGGTGGCTGCCAAAGAGGTTCATGAACTTGGAATTGAACCAAGTCACAATTAAAGCTTTTGTGAAATGGATCAACTAGTGCAAAGCCTGCAGTTGAGTCTAGCCCAAGGATAAGCCCGCATTCCTTCTCATGACATGTATGTCGATCGCAGTGTTGTCAAAACATGCCTGCCTATTTCTTTTTTATTCTCTCATCAAAGAAAATCACAGGCCAAAGATTCTCAGCAAGTTGGCTGTGTCTCTGCTCTCACTCATTCATTCCTTTCTATACCCAGCAAAGATATCCAGGAGTTCCACTGTATGTCAGCCAAGGACAAAGGAAAGATCTCTGTTGTGGTGGAATCTCAACTGACATATTTTTTTTTATTGTTTGTGTGATGTGAGTGATCATTTACAGAGCAATATTAGTTTTATATTCAACATTCACATACATTTTTTGTTTCATGACATTAATAAAAAAAGAGCCACAAGGCACTCTTCCCACTCCCTCCCTCTGACTCTCATTTCCACAAATATGAGTATCCTATTCTTTATGCCTTTTGAGCTTTAACCCTGGGCACACGCTGCCCTTGTAATTTTGTATAGTTGACTTTCCTAACAAGCAAGTGCGTTCTTGTTCATCTTCTTGTTTGGCTGAGAGCTGTGTTACAGAACTAATTTTGTTACAAGTCTGAAAGGACTCTAATGGTTATAGTCTCAGGGATTCCACCAGCCCTATCTGACCAGTGATCCTGGCCACTACTATTGGTTTTGTGTTGATTTTTTAAAATTATTATTTTGCTCCACATTTTCACCCACACCATCCAGGATGATCTCCTGTGATCACTTTTAGAATGATCAGCACTGGTAGCCGGGCACCATCTAGTTCTGCGGGTCTCAGATTCTTGGAGGTGGAGATTCACATGATCCATCAGTCCATTGAATGCACCTTTGCTTTTCTTCTCTCTTCTTTGCTCCAGACAAAGAGAAATGAATAATTTCCCCCTAAACAGCCACTTATAAGCTTTTAAGACCCCAGTAGCTACTCACCAAAGTAGGATGTGTAGAACTTTGTCATTTTGGATTATGTTACGGCAATCGAAATTAGTGGGTTCAGAAACCATGATCCTGAGCCCCTAAGACCAGCACCTCATCTCCGTAGTGCGTTTGATTATGATTAAGAGGCTTACACCTAGTGGCAAGGAGGTGTACTGCAATCCCAGAGGTGCACAGTTCAAATCCACCAGATGCTCTGCTGGAGAAGGAGGGGCAATCCCTCCTGTACTAGTCAGATCTGATTTGACAGTACATACACACACAAACACACACACACACAAATAATAAAATAAAATAAAATAAAATAAAATAAAAAAGAGGCTTACAAAGCTGTGTCCCGGTTGGCTCTACTGTTAGGTGCTATCGAATTGAGTATGACTCATAGAGACCCTATAACAGATCTGAATTCTGCCCTATACTGTGCTGTTATCATCAACGCTGAAACACTCAAGACCATTCCTGCAGTCAGTGTGTCAGCCCACCTGGTTGAGGGTTCACTGACCGTCCACCCTTCCAAGCATCAAGTCCCTCTCCTCCTAGCAACATGCCCAAAGTACGTGAGGTGAAGCGTCACCCTCCTTGCTTCCAGAGAGCACTCTGGCTGCACCCTTTCCAAGACATATTTGTTTGTTCTTTTTGCCTTCCATGGGATGTTCAGTGTTCTTCTTCACACCACAGCTCAAAGGCATCAATTCTTCATCTGTCATCCTTATTCAAAATGGAATGTGGAATCATTATCTATGTTGGGTTGTACTGATAGAATTTTGTTGAGAATTTTTTGGTCCATGTTCGTGAAGAATATTTGTCTATCATTTTTTTCATGGCATTTCTGCCTAGGTTAGGTATCAGGGATACCTTTGCTTCCCAGAGTGAATTCTGGAATATTCTGTCTTTTTCTACATTCTGAAATTGTTTGAGTGGTAGTGGCGTCAGCTCTTTGAATGTTGGGTAGAATTCACCAGGGAAGCTCTCCCAGTCAGGACTTTACCTTTGGTTGGGAGTTTTTAATGACCATACAATTCTTTCTTTTGTGATGGGTCTGTTCAAATACTCAACCTCAGTCTATGTTAGTCTATGTTTCCATAAGTGTGTTAATTTCTTTGGGTTCTTCAAAATAATTAGAGTGCAGTTCTCTATAATGTTCTGTCATTATCTTTTTTTTTTCTTTTCAGTCAGTTCTGTTGTAAGTTGACCTTATTATGTTACTTCTTATATTATTTGCCCTTTCTCTTTTTCCTTTGTTAGATTTGCCTGTAGCATGTCTATTTATTAGTCCTTCCAGAAAGCAACCTCTAGTCTTATTAATTCTATTGTATTTCTTTTTCTCTTTCATTTATTTCTGCTTTATATTATTTCCTTTCTAGCTCTGGTGACCTAGTGGTAAGAAACAGCGCTGCAATCCCAAAGGCATGCAGTTCGAATCCACCAGCTGCTCCATGGGAGAAGGATGGGCAGTCTCCTCCTGTGCAATTAACTGCCTCTGAAAACCTGCCGGAGGGTCACCTATGGGCCAGTTCTAACTCGAAGGTACACAAAAACAGTAAGTTAAGAACTGCTGGATTTTTGCTTGTTGCTTTTACTGCTTCCACCCCCCTCCCCCATAGATGTTGTGTTAAGTGTTGGAGTTTTGCTCTTCCTTTTTTATACCTCTCTTTTTTTTTTGCTAGAAATTGACCTTTAGCACTGCTTTTGTTTTGCGTCCCTAATGTTTTATTATGCTGTGTTTTCATGTTCATTTGATTCAAGGATTTTTTAAATTATTTTATTAGTGTGTGTGTGTGGTCAAATCGGATCTGACTGATACAGGAGGAGATTGTCCCTCCTTTCCCGGCAGAACATCTGGTGGATTTGAACCGTGAGCCTCTGGGATTGCAGTGCAGCTTCTTGCCACTAGGCCACCAGAGCTCCCCTCAAGGATGTTTTTCATTTCACTTTCTATTTCTTCTATTACCTAGTAGTTTCTTTGTTTATGAAAATGGCAATTTTATGTCTTAAGCTTCTCCCATTTACTATCAGGAAAGGTCATGATTCAGCAGATATACATAATATAACAAAAGACTTCAGGTTTGACGTTATTCCTTAAGAGAAGTCCAATCTCTGGAACAATAAAATGCCTCTCAAGTTTAATTAAAGACACAATTTACAAATATTTAAGACCTCTGAAAAGCATTTCTAAGTTAATAATGAGGGGTTTTTTTAAGTGCATTGTTGTTATTGTTGTGTACCACCAAGTTGGAACAGACCCATTGCTGAACCCTCCAGAGGGTTTTCAGAGGCAGTTAATCTCACGGGAGGAGTCTCCAGCTTGGCAGCTGGTGGATGCGAACTGTGTCCCTTTGGGATTGCAGCACAGCTTCTTGCCACTAGGCTACCAGTGCTTAGAGAACTTGCACAGCAAATTACCCCTGATGACATTGCCAGCGTGTATGAAGTTTGAAAAGCAATAGTGATATCCTTTCCTTCTCATGTCCTAGAAGACAATTTTGCAGATTGAAGAGAAGATTTTGAAGATTGTAGATCATCAATTTTGTAGATTGAAAATCATGACAAGAGTAGTGATGCTGAATGTGTACCTGATGGAAATGGAGCTATTTCATTTCCATAGATTTACTTTTTTCCTTTTCCTTCAAGCTGTTGATTTCTAATTTTCTATCATTGTGATCTGAGATGATGCTTTTTAGTATTTTGATGTTTTAAAATGTATTCACCCTTGTTTGTGGCTTAACATATAATCTGTTCTGGAGAATATTTTGTGAGTACTGAAGAATAATCCAGGATACACTCTTGATGGGTGGCATGTTATATCTGTGTCTGTGGGATCGAGTGGGTTAATGGTGTTGTGTAGATCTTTTGTTTTTGTTAAGTCTCTTTTTAGTTCTGTCTTTCATTGGAAGTTGTGTGTTAGCAAGCAACAGATGCTGGCGAGGGTATGGAGATATTAAAAAAACACTCGTACACCGTTGATAGGACTTAAAACTATGCAGCCACCAAGGTAGACACTTTGGTGCTTGAGAATGGAAATACCACCTAACAAACCCACTATTAGGTTATCTATGCTAGAGAAATAAAATATGTACAGATAAACATACTTGTGTTTCTCGCAACATTATTTATAATAGCAAAGAGATGGAAACATGCCCAAGTGCCCTTCCATGGATGAAGGGATGAACAAGCAATGCTTTACACAACACTAGGAAACAACAACGAATTCTTAAGACAATGTATAATATAGATTAATCTAGAGGGCTTCGTGCTGAGTGAAAAAGTCACAGAAGGGCAAATATTGAGGAAGTCCACTATTACAAAAAAGCTAAAGAAAGCTTACAGGGAAAAAAAAAGTCGTTCTTAGTTGATTACCATGATGGGAAGGGAGAGAGGAGGGAGTGAAAATTCATTAATTGATAATTGTTACTGTTTTTTGTTTGCTGTCAAGTTGGAACTGACTCTTAGCTGACCCTTCAGTGGGTTTTCAGAAGCAGTAAATCACATCAAAGGAGATTGCCTGTCATCTTTCTGTTATGATGCAGCTGGTGGGTTTGAACCATGTGCCTTTAGGTTGGCAATGCAGCTCCTTACCACTAAGCCACCAGTAGTTGTTGTTGTTGTTGTTGTTGTTAGGTGCTGTTGATTTGGATATGGCCGATAGCAACCTTATGAACAACAGATCTGAACTCTGACCTATCATGTGCCGTCCTCACACTTCCTGACACACTAGAGCCCATTGCCACAAGAGGTCCCTAAATTTATGATGTGTTGTGCTGTGTACTGTCGAGTCAGACCTCACCCAGAGTTGACCCTCTGGTGGTTAATTGCAGAGTCAGTTAATCGCACAGGAGGAGACTGCCCATCCTTCTCCCTGCTCCCATCCCTCCTGTTCAGAAGTCCTCATCCCATCCTCTCTCCCTGGTTTAGAAGTCCAGGCTTTTGTTTTTGGAACGTATGCTCGAGGCTGAAGAGGAAGTGGACATCCTCCCTCCCACTCCACCCTCCAGGATTTCTCTCAGACCCAGGATGCTGGAACAAAGAGCACAGCCTGGGTGGTCCGAGGTCAGCTAGTCCAGCTGCCCTCATGAAGCTTCTGCCCCCAAACGCCCCGAGGCAGCCTGCTCAACATGGAGCTAGAAGGTTGAGGAGGAAGAAGTCAGTGCTGTGGATCAATCGTCTCCACAGATAATAATCTTCCTCATTCTTCTTTGCCCCAGACATGAAGAGACCAATGGTTGCATCTTAGTTGATGGCCCATAAGATCTTATGGGGTCTTTTAGTAAACTTCTTAAATTTTATTTTATTATTTTGTGTGCACCGTCAAATCAGATCTGACGTACAGGAGGAGATTGTCCCCTCTTTCTCCAGCAGAGCATCTGGTGAACTCAAACTGTGTACCTCTGGGATTGCAGTGCAGCTTCTTGCCACTAGGTCACCAGAGCTCTCTGGTCTGTAAGGTTTTTAATGAAGAGTGTAGAAGATTCTCTTGTGGACAACGTTACGCTAATTGACTTTGGTCCTATCCCAAGACTATGGCCCCAAGGTCCCGTGACCAGTGACCCCTTCCCTCAGGCTGTTTGATTGAGTCTTACTCAGTTCTTCTCCATGGGCTCCACTATCTACACGGATATCATATGCTCCTGTCGAGCTATCATCTGTCAAACCTACGCACAATCATGGGTCTAATCACGTTCATTTGCCCATGGCTGCCGTCCTCATCTGCCTGCCTCTGTATCCACATGTGATTATTGGCATTACATGTAGGTTAATGTTTATTATTATCTGCGATGTGGGGCTGTGTACGTAAGGGTCTATTAGTGTCTGAAACTTAGAGAGCTCTGTGGCTTCTGCATCCTTAGTTATTTGAGGCTCAAAACCTCATTGTCATCGACTTAGAAATGACACACAGTTGACCCTCCAGCAGGTTTTCAGAGACTGTAAATTGCACAGAAGGAGACTGCTGTCTCTCTCTGGAAGAGCGACTAGTGGATTCGAACTCCCCTACCTTTGGGTTTGCAGCACAACTCCTTGCCCACTGGGCCACAAGAGCTCTCTGCTCACCCCTTACTTTGTATAATCTTTCTCTTCACCTGACTTACTATGTGTCTGTCATTTATTGCTGATTTTTATGGTTTGTACTGTTTCTACTTTTCCATTTCTTTTTGTCAATTTGTTCTTCTATCACTTTAAAACCGATTCTTCTAGAGTTCTACCTCTGTTTTCCTTTATATCGTCTTTGGTATCTTTAAACATTCTCTCAGTCCAGCAAACTCACTCTCTCATTGCTGTGAAGGTGGAACCAACTCATAGCTCACCCTCCAGTGGGTTTCTGGAGGCTGTAAATTACTCGGAAGGAAATGGCCCATCTTCTCCCAAAGAGCAGCGGGTGGATTTGAACCACCAGAAAATGTCAATCTATAAAGGTACGTAAACAGAATTCTTTTGAATTCCTTTATCAGCTAGTCTCAACAGCCTTTCTTCCTCTGAAAGACTTTTTGGTTCTGGCCCTATATGTGGATGGAAAAGTAGAGGGTCAGAAAAAGAGAAGACCCTCAATGGATGGATTGATACAGTGACTGTGGCAATGGCCTTGAGCAGGTCAGAGATGGTGAGGGTGGCGCAGAGCAGGGCAAGCTTGGGATCTGTTGCTCGTGGCGTCGTTGAGAGTCGTATCCCACTCCACAGCCCTAACAACAACGTCTTTATCCCATGAGGTTTGAAATTACTTGTCGTCTCTGAGACACAAGAGGTGGTGGTGGTGGCCTAATGCTTTCGATCTTACACGTGTCACTGACCCTCCTTGTACGGACATCGTTGCTTGAAGACTAAGGTGTGTCTGATTCAGGCCATGGTCTTTCCCATCGCTTGCTATGCATCTGCGAGTTGGCCAGTGAATAAGGATGACAGAAGAAGAATTGACGCCTTTGAGCTGTGATGTTGAAGAGTACTGAACTTCCCGTGGACTGCCAAGAGAACAAACAGATATGTCTTAGGAAAAGTGCCGTCAGAGTGCTCCTGGGAGGCAGAGATGATAAAGCTTTGCCTCCCACACTTCGGGCATGTTGCTAGGAGATGTTAGTCCTTAAAGAAGGACAGGATGCTGGGAAAGTTAGAGGATTGTCAAAAGAGAGGGAGACCCTCAACCATGCAGTGACTACCACAATGGGCTCTAATATGTCAGGAAGTGTGAGGACGGCACAGGATAGTACAGGGTTCAGATCTGCTGTTCAGAGGGTTGCTATGAGTTGTATTTGACTCGTGGGCATCTAACAGCAACAACACAACCTTGTAAAGAGAAGTGAAGGGACTCAGAGAAGCATAGCAGGTGGGGGACCAACCCCGGACTTTATTGAGCAGATCTGGGGAGGGGTGGAGCCCCCCCTCTCCTTGCCCCTAGCCGTTGACCCCCCCTCTCCTTGCCCCTGCCGTCCTTGGGGTGGACGGAGTCCCTGGGCCCGGACGCCCCTCAGCTGGCGAGGAAGCAGCCCCTCTTGTGCCACTTCTGGTCTCGGATGCGGCGCACCGACTGCAGCTGGGGCTGGCTGGCACCCCACTCGTTCCAGTGCCGGTACTCGCCCTGCTCAAACACGTACTGGCGTCCACGGTACCCCGGGAACTCATAGCCGACCCACCTGCAGAGAGGAAAGGAGGTTAGAATTGGGGGCACAGTGGTCTGTCTGCCTGCCTGCCTCCTCCCCACCTTCAAGGAGACTGAGTTGAAGGAGGGGGGATCACTGGGACAGCATAGGTTAGTGGGGAGGGGGTGTAAAGTAATGGGAAAGGCTTAATGGGGGCTTAAAAAGGTGGGGTGAAAACAAGCATGTTGTTGTTGTTGTTAAGTGCCTTCGAGTAGTAGGTGACTCATAGCGACCCTATGAAGGAAAAACCTGGACATTTGTACAACCTTCATCCTTTCTCCAGGTTCATAGAGTTTCCAGAGACAAGCTATCTTGGAAGTGGATGCCACTCCTGCTTCCAAGCTTGTTTTAATTGGGGAGCTCCACCAAACACTGTCCACCATGGTTCACCATTCTTGCATTTGCCACATCAGTGTCACAGTGTTCAGCTTCACAGCAACCAAGTTTTTTTGTACAGCAAGTGGACACACCAGGGCTATACATCCTAGAAGAATGTTTCACCAAAAACAATTAAAGACAGGCCTGAGGGCTGTGGATTAGAGTCACCCACCTTTGGCTTGGGAGTATCACTTTCTGTCCACGAGGCCAACTGATCTTTCTCTATGCTGTTGTTGTTGTGTTTTTTTTTTT
>NW_006399839.1:8205862-8227866 GCF_000299155.1 Elephantulus edwardii | reverse complement strand
ATCTATCTATCTATCTATCTATCTATCTATCTATCTATCTATCTATCTATATCTAATGCATATCAATGATTGTATAAAACACAAAGTGCATTCACAAAATATAATATAAATGAACAATTATATGCAAACCAATGTTGTTGTGTACTGTCGAGTTGAAACCAACCATAGCTGACCCTCCACAGGTTTTCAGAGGCAGTTAATTGCACGGGAGGAGATTACCAATCCTTCTCCCATGGAGCAGCTGGTGTCCTTGAACCATGTGCCTTTGGGATTGCAGCGCAGCATCTTGCCACGAGGCCACCACAGTTCCCTCTTATTGGTTCATGTAAACCAATAAGAAAGTTAAAAAAAAACCCAAACACCCAAAACTTGCAACTCACCATGCCCTTCCCCCCTACTCCAGCCCTAAGTAGCTCCCCAAGCCCCCAGAATGGATTCAAACTCCTTCCTGTGCTCACCAGATATTTCACACGAGTATCCTCTTA
Source organism: Elephantulus edwardii (assembly GCF_000299155.1). NCBI lineage: Eukaryota > Metazoa > Chordata > Mammalia > Macroscelidea > Macroscelididae > Elephantulus > Elephantulus edwardii. The sequence goes on along the minus strand of NW_006399839.1, from coordinate 8,227,381 downwards.
GACTACCCTCTCCTCATACCCTAAAGCTTAACATACTTGTATGGCTTTCCTTGAAACTGTGGTGCCTCTGAGCCTTCGTACATGCTGCTCCATGTGCCTGTAATGCCTTCCCTTGCCCCCTCTCCACATTTAAGCCCTTTGTCACACCTGTGCATTACTCAGTTAAGAGTAATTACCTCATTTAAGAAGACTCCTCCTCCACAAAGCTTTTCTTGCAACCTAGGCTGGGTCAGGTGTCCCCTGTGGGATCCCAAGTAAGCCCCGTACACGGCCTTGATCACAATGAACTATGAATCTGCTTCCTCATCTACCTTTCTGTCAGACTGTGAGATCTGAGTGGACAGAGGTTATGTAGTTCTCAATTCTACCCTCCTGTAGCCCTACTGCAAGCTCATGGTAGACACTTGGTAAACTGCTGACAAATGAAATCTTTCTTGTCACTTCTCTAGGCCCAACCCCAGATCACAAGAGAAATATAGTCATTGACAAAGCAAAGAGAATCTCAAGGTCACATTAACAGTGGTATGAAGCCTAGAAGGAGGGAGGGGATGCTGCTCTTCTGTGTATTATTCAGGTCATGCCTACAAAGCTACACATCTTGGAATCTCTGATAAGAAGGTATGAAGATGGTGAATGGAGAGAAAACACAAAATACTAAGAATTGCCTCAAGGACCTAAGTGTGCTCAAAAAAGGAGCAAAGACTTGAGAGCGGCAATTGGCGGTAAGAAAATTCATCTGATAAAAAGGGAGGACAAAGCTTTCAATGAGGTAAGTCTCCCTGGAAATTACAGTGGGCTTGGGGTGCAGAAATTGGCCACCCCCATCATGGGAGCTTTAGTGGGGGTTCTGAGAAGGACGACAGAGGGGCCACTGCATAAAGGTCGAAATGCCAATCCTGTGAGCGACCTCAAACAGTGACTCTGTCCCCACCATGGCAGCCCAGAGCAGGGGACTGGAGGGAGTGTCAACAGAAGGGTCTCTTACGTCCCGCTGATGGAACGGATGCTCGCCACACGGTCCTGGAAGCCGTGAGCCCAGAGGCTGGGCACGTCGTCATCCACTATTTCCATCTTGCGGCCGCTGAAAGCTGAGTTCTCAAACAGATGCAACTTGTGATCAGAACTATCCTGTAGGGACAAGAGCAGGGGGTGAGCCGGCTGCTCCCAAACCCTTGAAGAGGGCTCAGACAGGCCCCAGAATCAGGACACAATCAACCAATAGGCACACACACCCATCAACAAAGACTCTAATCCCAAATTCACTGTCGGAAGAAATAAAGTCTCTTTGAACCTCACTGTTTCACAAACAGGTAAAATGGGCTCAGCGAAGGAGGAAGATTGCTAAGCCATGAACAATCTATTAAAGTGGGTTCTGCCTTAATCCTCTAAGGTTTTGTGGTTGAGAACCATTGCATGGGAATCGACTCATTGTCGACCCTTTAGTGGGTTTTACAGGCAGTAATTTCCTGGGAGGAGATTGCCCATCTTTCTCCCGAGGAGCAGGTACTAGATTCAAACCACCTACCTTTGGTCTGGCAACACACTTCCTTACCACTAAAGCAACCAGAGCTCCCTAGTCCTCTAAGGAGAAGCCAGTCATTGTGTTGTGAGGGGGCTGTGAGTGCAGTGGGTGGAGGGAGAGGCAGGAGGAAGCGCTCCTGTGAGCTGTGTAGGACTTGGTGCTGAGATGGGCAAGTGAAGAACTTGAGCTGCTTGGCTGTTTACATGTGGCTTTGTTTGTAAAGTTATTCCCTGGACCACAGGGCTGGCCTGAGGCTGGACCTCGAGGCTCAAGAATTCAGTCCGGTTATAACAGGAAGTCCCAGCCCTCACTGTGGCTAATTCATGATACAAACATTCAGTTGTGGAGAGGAGACACACGGAGGGGCTTCTGGGGAGGCTGTACTCACAACACGCAGAGGCCGGATGGACAGGAGGTGTTCGCTGCGGTGGCTGTTGGACCAGGAGTCCCAGCGAGGGTAGTCCCCCTTCTCCAGGACGAACTGCTCTCCGCAGAAGGCCCTGCATTCGAATGCCAGCCACCTGTGGAGGAGAGGGGCCTGGGTTCCCTCCTCTGTGGCTGAGGAGGGAGCGACCCTAAGGTGGGAAGGACCCCAGAGGTGCTGATCCCACACCCTCCCTGGACCCCTCTTGCCAATTCCCAAGCCTTTTACTGGAGGAGCTACTAGGGCATGCTGGGAACGGAGTCTCTGGGCCAGAAAAGCATCCTGGGAAATGTCCCTTGGAATCTCTTTCACCTCTAGGCCCTCAGTAATGCCATTAACAGGACGTCTGGCCCCGAATTTGTATTCCATGGACATTAATCACTGGAACTGCTATTACTATAAATTATTAATTTGTCTGCATCATTTCACTCGTTTTCACAAAAGCGCCCCCTGAGACATTCTTCTCACCATTTCACAGATAATAAGACAAAGGCCTAGGGGTTGAACCAAAGTGCCCCCGAACCACTTAGCCAGTTAGTGGTCACAGTGTCAGGACCCAGACTCTGTCCAAAGGCACAGCGTATAGCCCGCCTGGCCCATCCACTTGATGTGTGGTCACGGACAGGCCACTCGGCCACTTTGGCCTGTCATTGTCCATAGAATGGGAATAACGAGAATGCTACCTTTCTGGGGGCCTCGGGTAAGATTCTGCGCTGCAATCCTGAACGCAATGAGTTCGAATCCTCAAGTTACTCTGCAGAAGGATGGGCAGTGTCCTTCTGTGTGATTTACTGCTTCTGAAAACCCACTGGAGGGTCAGCTATGGGTCAGTTCTGACTCCATGGTACACAAAAACAACAGCCCTTCTCACAGGATTGCTAGTAAATCATAAACCCTTGGTACAGTACGTTTTTGTTGTAATAATTGTTGTCAGCGTTATAATGACTGAATCCCACTTGTCAGGCATTAGCCTCTAGTCTTTTCTATGTGAACTTGTATTTGCCACAGAAGGGCTGAGCTAGAAGGATTCTTACAGAACAGGGTTCAACTCCCTGGTTTTACAGGTGGGGAAACTGAGACCACGGAGGGAAGGGAGTGGTCAAAGACCCCCACAGCAGATTTAGGGTCTCGGGCCTCCTGAATCCCTGCAAGATAAGGGGTACAGGGGTGGGGGGGTCCCGATTACTCACGGTCCAGACTCCACCTGGATGGAACCCACTTTCTCCAGCAGGCTGTCCGTCAGGTTGGGGCACTCGGTCGAGAGCTCGATCCGCTTGCCTTGAAAGTTCTCCAGCTCAAACACCGTCACCTGGAAGGACAGCATCCTAATCATCCCCTGGGCGCCCCCAGGTGAAGCATCCGCAGAGGGACCAGCCGGGAGCCAGCCCCGCTGCAGTCCTGCGCCGCCCCCTGGTGGCAGCGCTGGGAAACGCCGCCAAGACTGGGCCCCTGTGTGATCGTAAGGGCTCCTAGCTGACCCGCCAGCGAGTTTCTGCCGAAAATGATACAGGAGGCAATTGCTCCTTTATCTCCTGCTGTGGCCCCTGCTGGATTCGAACCAGCTCCCCACGGACTATGCCTCCAGAGCTCCAGAACTCTAAAATTAACTCCATTAAATCCAGACTAACGTACGGTTTTCTTGGTGCAATTTCCTGCCTGGTTTTAGCATCAGGCTTGCCATAGAGAACCACTCTGGGAGTGTTCCTTCTCTTTCTATCTTTTAAAATAATTTAAAAATTGGTGCAAGGGTCAGATGGGGAGCCTGTTCAAAGGAAGTGATGCCAGGAAGAGGCGCAAGAAATAAAATTCAGGAGAGTACATGAGCCCGGTTGCAAACTTTTCCAGAGAAATCAGCAATCCATATATATTCATATGAAATGTCTCCATTTAAAAATCCCTCGTAGGACAGAAGAAACAAAGGTTTCCCACTTGTGGATTGAGGTTTGCCTGCCTAACATCGTTCCCATTTTAAAGATGGGACTGTGGAGGTCCAGAAAAGGCCCTTGTGGGAGGCGACAGAATGGAGTGAGAGGGGCTCAGAGAGGGCAGGTTCTTGTCCTGGGGTTGCACTGCAAGGGGGTTGGCAGACTCTTTTAACTTGCACTGGCTTGGATAAGGGTCAGCCCGCAGGGCACAAGGGGTGACAGGGACAGCCACGTTCTCCACGGCCAGCAGCCCCAGGTATCTGTCAGATGCTGGCATCGCAGAGCTGCAAGGCCCCCAGCACTGTCCCCCACAAACGTCTATACTCCTCTTTGCTTCAGCCTCCCACCTCCTCCTCCAACAGCAAGCTCCTCGTGACCCCAACGTGGGGCTAAGCTGAACCGCTGATTGCCAGGCCTTCCTTCCGAGGCACCTCTGGGATGAATGAAATGACTAACCTTTGGGTTAGCAGCCCAGTGTCTGCATCACTCACGCATTTCGTAAACATTAATGGAGCACCGACTGCATATGGCCCACAGCCAGGGACATGGATGCAGACACGGACACTGGTCGTTTGCACCACCCAGGACAGAGCCAACGGACTCAAAACTCCCCCCTGGTTTCCATGCACACTCCCTCCATGTGCTGGTTGCTTTGGAGCTCATAGGAACTTAGGACTTGAGGAGTATGAGAATCATTCCCATTTGAAAAATAGGACTGTGGAGGCCCAGAAAAGGCCAGAAACATGAACTTCCTGGGGGCTTGAGGCCATGCCACGAAGGCTCTCCAGGGTGCCTGTGCTCCCGGGGAGACAGGCAGGGTGCAGGGAGAGTCCCATTTGCTGGCAAGGCCGGAGAAGAGGAGGAAGACAAAGCGTGCTGACAGCAGAAAACAGGAGTGAAGGGTTTCAGGTGGGGCTGCTTTCTGATCCACCTCTCTGGAACGGGCTGCCTGCCTGTGAGCTGCACCCCCAGGCCCTGGGGCGACCTCGAACCTCTGGACCCCCCTCCCCCGTGCGCAGTACCTTGTAGCCACCGCCGAGGCCTCCGTGGCTCTTGCCAGCCGCAGCCTGCTCCGGCACACCGTGCTGCTCCGCCATCTCTCCGGAGTCACCTCTGGCTACAAACCAAAGGGAAATGGGTCCCCAGGTCCACCAGGGGGAACCCAGGTGGCGCACGTGTGCCTGGACTTGAGGGTACACTACACACACTCCGGATGTAACGCTCGGTCCCGCAGGCGTTCACCAGACGCCCACTGCTCATCCACGCTGGGGCCATGGGATGGGACGGTCAGGGGGAGCAGATCCCCGCTTCATAGAACAGCACTGGGATCTGGCTGGGGGTGAACCCTCCCTGGGACGCGTGGAGGCGGGGCTCCAACCTTCGCTCTTGCTCTTTTATCCTCCCCTCCCCCCGTCCTCACATGGAGCCCCAGGTGCAGAGAGCTGGTCAGAGAATGGCTTCCGGGGAGCTTTCTGTGCGGGCTCCCTCCCACCCACACCCTCGAGGCCTCTGTTTTCTGGTCTCTGTATTTTTTTGTTCCCTAAAGATTTGATGGTCCTGGGCTGGGGGACAAGATGAGGCAGGAGACCACGGACAGACTGGTGGGGACAGACAGCCACCCTGAAAAAAGCCAGGCAGGGGACCAGGCCCTCCGGCCCCTACATCGGCCCAGTTCCCATGCGCATCTCATAAACATTAATGGAGCACCGACTGCATACGGCCCACCACCAGAGACATGGACGCGCGCAGACACGGACAGATGGTTATATCTCTGCTATGGGGGGGACAGGGGCCCAAAGCCCAGTGTCCCGAGTCATTTAGGAGGTTTCTTATGACTGTCACCACGATGATGTGACAGACATGGTTCTTTCCTGCCTTCAGCACACGAACACACACACATATATATCTTCACATATTTAAATCCACGCACCCAGGACATTTACGTCCATCTGTACACATGCACGTGGACGGACTTTCATGCATAGTATACATACATATTCACGCATACACATCCTCACACCATACATACATCCTCACACACATGTGCCTCTCCACACATGTGCACACACACACAGACAGGGGCTCCTGTGGTCGTGGACCATCAATCCGGCACAGCCTGTCTCTCTCACACCTGCCTGTGTATAGCAGACACCGCCCCCAGTGGTCCGCTGAACACCCCTATCTACGCCTCACACCCAGTGCACCATCAGAAACCCACCCACCCCGCACACAAGCCAGGGCACCCTGGAGCTCATCACACAGATGTGGGGAGCTGTAGAATTATCCCTTGATCTGTTTCCAGTCTCAGGAGGAAATGGAGCTCTCGGGGTGAGGGATGGGGGGGCCTGGTAACTCCTAGTTCTGCCCACTTTCCTCTCTGCAGAGGCACCAGGTCTGCAGAGACTGCAGCCCCAGGCCCGTGCCTGAGGGCTCAGTCTCTATGCCACCGCCTTGACATGCTGATGCTTCCAGGTAACCAGCACCCTAAACCCCTGGCTGGGCCCAGTATCACCTGGCTCAGCTCCAACTCCCAGAAGCCTCTCTGGTTCTCACAAGGCCTAGCTGGTCACGCTCGCGATGTTTACCATGGCCAGGCTCCCCCCCACCCCCCCGCCCCAGAAGGCGCTGACATCCTTACCTTCTGATCCTGCAGGTGGGGACCTGTGGCTGCGGCCTTGGGAAGGAGCAGAGAGAGGCCAGGCCCTTCCGCAGACGTGGCCCGACTCACAGCGAGGTTCCTATTTATGGGCACTTTCTGACAGCCCAGCACATCCCAGCTGCTGAGACGGCATCCTGTCCAGCCAATTCTGTTTGGGTCATTTCACCCCAATAGCGAGGCCACAGAGGGCCCCGAGCCTCTGTCTATGTGACCACAGTCTCTGATTAACTTCCCGGGGCACAGGGAACTGCTGGCCTTTGTGGGAAGCTAGGAAGCACTGGGCAGTGGTGTTGCAGTGGGAGGCCCTTGTCTCCCCTCTGGTTTATGGCTGCACGAAATCTCTTGCTCTTGTGTGAGAGAACCCCAGAACACTCCATGTAGCCCCCTAAATATATCCTCCAGACTGGGGGGAAATCCAGCCACTGTCATGAACCGGGTTGTGTCTCTCCCAAAATGCATGCACATAAGTGGGCTCTGGTGGCCTAGCGGGTAAGAAGTTGTGTTGCCAACACAAAGGCAGGTGGCTCGAATCCACCAGCTGCTCTGCGGAAGAGATGAACAATCACCTCCCATGTGATTTACAGCCTCTGAACACCACTGGAGAATCAGCTGTGTTATGGTTGCAACTGGATGGCAGTGAATTCGAAAATTTGGATGAAAGAGATAAAGTAAAATTACGTCATGGTGATGTGATAGTTCTTAGAACCAAATTGTTTTAAAAGGATTTGAAGGCAGGATACAACACTTCCTCTAGCCTCTCACAGTCATAATAGATGCAAAGGAGCCCCGTAGGCTGTAATACCTTTAAAAAATTTCTTTTTATTATTTTCTGTGTGTAGTATCACATCGGATCTGACTGGCACAGGAGAAGATTGCTCCTCCTTCTCCAGCAGAGAATCTGGTGGATTTGAACCGCACACCTCTGGGATTGCAGTACAGCTTCCTGCCACCAGAGCTCACTTGTAATACCTTTTATCTCACGAGAGAGGTAAAGGGGAAAAGCTGAACCCAGAGGGGTTGAGGGGACTTCAGTACGAATTCAGAACGAATCGCCAAGAGTGGATTGCACGTGGCCAGGGGGCTCCTGGAGGCAAGGATGACGACACTTCCTCTCACATGTTTTGGACATGTTGTTAGAAGGGTCCAGTCCTTGGAGAGAGACATAACGCATGGGGAGGTGGAGGGCCAGAGAAAGGGAGGAAGACCCTCAACGAGATGGGTTATTGACAGTGACTGTCATGACAGGTTCAGGTGTGTCAGAGGTGATGAGGGTGGACCAGGACAGGGCAGGGTTCAGACAGGTGGTTAATAGGGTTACTAGAAATCACAGTCGACTTGACAGCACAACACAACAGCCCTGACCCTCAGATATGTGGGGATCTCCAAGGGACGCTAAAGGAGCACGTACTTTCCTCCAGACCTGATGGGGTGTTTCCCCTAAAGTTAGCACCCTGAATTTTGGACATCTTGCTTAAATACTAAGAGAATGTGTTTGCTAAAGCCATCCACTTGTGGTATCTCTGTTGCAGCCGCACTAGCTAACAAGACACCCATCCGTCCATGGAACCCTGGAGTAGAACTAATGAAGCTGTATCACGTCTTCATACAAGTAAGTGCAAAGAATAGCTAATATTTACTGAGCGTCTAATACAGGCTGGTTTTATGAGGCTGGTCTAATCTCACGGCCCTGGAAGGCTGGCACCCATTGTACAGATGAAGGAACAAAGATCAGAACCATGATGTCATTCACGCTGGGTCTCTCAGAGAAGAAGTGGAGGGACCCCGTGCTCTAGGGCCATAGTTTGTAGCCACAGAATCAAGGGTGACCAGGACAGCTTATTTACGACTACAAAAAAGACAGCTGATCCTGGCTGTGTTTTTGTTGTTAGGTGAGAACCCACTCATAGCCGACCCTCCCGTGGGTTTTCAGAGGCTGTAAATCACACACAGAGTCGGGGAGGATTGTCTATCATTCTCTGGGAGCAGCTGGTGGATTTGAACTCTGTGCCTTTGGACTGGCAGGCAGGATGACTCCTTTACCCACTAGGCCACCAGAGCCCCGTCCCATGGAGACAGAATGAGCAAAGGTCAAGCCAGCGCTTGGCCCTTTTGGTCAAGTACACTTCCTCCCTCTGCCCTCACAGGTGTGGGGAACACACAGTGTGAGTTTGCTGGTGGATTTGAACCAGCGTCCTCTGAGTTATCAGGAGGGCTTAACCACTGTGCCCCCAGGAATCCTATAAAGTCCTTCTCTAAGTTCTTGAATACAGAGCTCATGAGTAATGAGGAAAAATTGGAGATTTCTGTTATTTTTCAAATAAAAGCAGTGTGCTAGTCAATTATTATTGGATAAAGTGATGGGGCAAAGGAATAAATGATTAAACCTCAGGTTCTTATTGTTGGTTGTCCTCAAGCAAGCATGGAATCTGATTACTCCTTGGCCCTGAAGTTAGGGTACCAGGGTGTCAGCTGGCCTCTGGCACTGGGTCAGAGTATAACCTTTGAGACAATCAACCATGGTGTTGGTGTTCCAGTCTCCTCTCAGGGGAGTGAGTGTCTCTCCTTCTTTTTATTCCCTGAGGGATCCTATCTGTTATTTCCATGTCATATCGAGGGGTTACAGCCATGTCCACTGTCACTGAAATCAGTCAATAACTCACAGGACAGAGCAAAACTGCTTTCCAACGCTGAGACCTTCACAGGGAAGCAGACTGTCACAACTTTGTCCCATCAGAGCAGCTGGTGGATTTGAACCACTGTCCCTTGGGTTAGCTGTGGGGAGTTTAACCACGTGCTGTCAGTGCTCCTGACATCCCTGCTGAAGGTCAAGCAAGGGGAGCAGAGTCGGTGCGTCCCTTTAACTTGGGATGATGGCGCCACCTGCTGGGGCACAGGGAGGATGACAGAGGTGGAGAGGGAATCAGAGTGTCTCCCTCCATGGTTTTAGAATCGCAAAGATCCATGAGGACCTTTCCCACCAGCCACATCCATGCCTCTGAGTTGTGGTGCAGGAGAAAAGCACTCAATATCCCACAGACTGCCAAAGGAGTGAATAAATATGTCTTGGAGAGAGTGCAGCCAGGATTCTCCAGAATAAAGAATTGTGGATGATGAAACTTTATCTTGTACACCTTGGGCATGTTGTTAGGAGGGGGCCAGTCTTTGGTAAAAAAGATATCCTGCTGGGGGACAGTGCAGGGTCAGTGATGGAAGGGAAGACCCTTTATGCAATGGAGTGAAAAGTGCCTGATGCAAATGGGCTCTAGTGTGTCAGAGATGCTGAGTGAGAATGGCTCAGGACCAGGCAGGGGTCAGATGTGATGTTCCCAGGGTCGCTGGGAGTGGTACCCGGCTTGACGGCACCTAACAACAGCACCTCCTTACGCTGGCCTTCTCAACTTCAGCCTCGGGGTGTCTACAGCTGGAGACGCCTCTGCACTTTGCAGAAGTATTGCCAGCCTCCCCGGCTTTAACCATCGAGGTGTACCAACCCCAAATGCCTCGAACCTGTCAATCGCATCTCATGAAGATCCATGCATGTGAAAAGTGGAGAGCTGAGTTCTGGTGGGTTTTCAAGGGCTCTTTTTTTGTTGGTTTGTGGATTCTATCCCCCCAAATAGCAAAGTGGCAGGAAAAGGGAGGAAACTGTGCAATAATTTTTTAAAGAAAAAAGCAAACGGGGTGTGGGGGTGGGTAGGGAGGAAAATGTGTAACAATGAATGGAGGGGAAATCCAAGTTTTCTATAAACTTTAGTTAAAATATCAATGTTGTTTATTGCCTTAGAATCAAGCACGATTCATAGTGACCCTATGAACAAACGCTCTGAAGCCCTTCTAGAACTATCGACATTTATCAAAGTTCAGAGAGTTGCCGGAGGCATGTTGTTTAGGAAGTGGATGGCACTCCTGCTTCCAAAAATAACAAAAAATTAAATTAAAAAAATAAAAACCAATTTCCATGCTGAAAAAAAAAGATTGCTCAGGCTTTTGAGGCGCGTGTTAACCACGTGGAGCACTTATCTTCTAAAGCACTTAAGTATTTGGGTCATCCAGGGGACAGCTGAGATTTGCCCACTGATACCATTATCCCCATTTTATTGCCCAGAGGAGCCAATACTCAAAGACATCCCACAGCCAGGAAGCGAATGGATGAGAATTCAACCCAAGCTTAACACTCCCTGGGAGAGCCAAGCACCCTCTCCCACAATCCCAATTGCCCCCCTTACTTCCCAGCCCAGGGTCCAGCCAGACATGGATGCAACCCAGCCTCCATTCAGTCACACAGACACACTGACTCCTTCAGCGCGACTTGCATCAAAGCTTTATTTGTTATTTCCATATGTTCCGAATGCAACATCTTTGAACATGCAAAGGTCATTTTGCTTGGAGGCAGCGAGCCAGCTGCCTGACTGTACTTTCGTGCCTACGAAACCTCATTAGTTATAAAATATAAAAGTACTTGAAGACGTACAATAATACTCTGTGAGGTCCGGGGGACTCCATTTCTTTTTAACATTAAAAATATAAGCTTTATAGGTGAGAGATCAGTCGCATGATGAGAGACACTTTCTGGGATTGCATCCAGTGCCCCACCCCTGCCTTTGGGCTCCAAATCCTAGAGCTTGTGGCTTCATAAGGCAATGAAGGGTTACCAGGCGGCCAGAGGCCCAGCAGCCCTACACACAGATGTAGGGTGTTGTTTCGGAATTTGAACATTCCAGGAAGGAGCCCAGAAAGAAAGGCTAGGGAGATAGATGTCACTGTGTACCATCGAGTCAGAACTGACCCACAGCGGATCCTCCAGTGGGTTTTCAGAGGCAGCAAGTCACACCAGAGGAGACTGCAGTTTCCCCCTTGGAGCAGCTGGTGGATTCAAACCACCTGCCTTCAAGTTGGCAACGCAGCTCCTCACCACCAAGCCACCAGAGCTCCCTGGGGAAATGGGTACCAGTTTTCTATATCTCCTCCCCTCCTCTTAGAAAGCATTTCGGCTCCCAATCATCTGGGAAGTCCATGAATTCTTCTGTACGGTCTGACTTGGGAAATTAGCCAGGCTCAAACTATCTCCCCGTCACCCAGGACATCACTTGTGTGCATGCATTTACAGGCTCTGTAAGGCGACGTGGGGCATGGGATGCTGGGGCAGCTCAAGTTCTTCAGACAGTGGCGTCGGCAGGAAATGACGCCAGCAAGGATTGTCAGGCAGTGCTGGTCAGAGGCTGAGGTGCTGGGACGCAAGGAGCAATGTTAACTGTGTAAGAACAGGGTTCTGGGAGTATGAGGGGTGGGGTGGGGGAACTGATTTCTAGGGTGAACTGGTCAGAAAGATCAGGCTGAATCCCAGAGGTGTGCAGTTCAAATCCACGAGATGCTTTGCTGGAGAAGGAGGGACAATCTCCTCTTGTACCACTCAGATCCAGTAATACAAATTTAAAAAAAATAAAAGATCAGTCTGGCTTCCCTGCACTTGGATTCCTGGGGTGGGCTAAGAAGATGCAAAAGGGGTGGGGGGAGGACTGGCTGAGACGCAGCACACTGAAGCTGACCTGCCCTTCTAGATGCTTCTGTGCTGACACTGTTTTCGCCAGCCCCAAGTTCCAACGAGATGATTCCAAGTAGCTACTCTGCATGAACTCAAGTCCTCCTCCTCACAAAGGGGTCAAGCCTAGGATAGAACCCCCCTTGCAGGAGAGGACAGGGTCCTGCCCCAACTGCCCCACGATGCTGTGGTCCTTTCGTTTTCCTATCTGAATGCATGGTGAGGGTTGAGGGGTGGACAGGCTACAGACTGTCCATCTAAACAGGGGGCAGTCTTTCTCCCGCCTCCCCCTGTCCTGCCCAAGCTCTGGCCGGAAGTGCTGATGTGTACAAAGGGCAGCTGGAATCCGGTCTTCCCACAATGAGGGGCAGGCTGTGTAGGTGGGGCCCCTGGGGATGGAGGGGGACAAGCGGCCGCTGACGAGGGACAGGCTGTCTGGAGAGTGGCCTGCTCCCACAGGACAATGGTCTCGTGTCACCTGCAGGCTGGGCTCCAACCTGAAGGAAACGCTTCGTTCCGGAGACGCTTGTTCCGAGGACAGTCTAGGGCCGTGGTGGGGCGTTCAAGTGTAGACGCTGACAAGACGTGGCAGCACCATGCATCAGGTGAGAGCGGTTGGGAAGTCCTTTAGGGAACTCACCCTCACAACTCTCACCTCAGGTTCAAGGTCCTTTCCACCCCTGCTCCCTAACTAGACCCAGAGGCCAGCCTCACCCCAGAAATGCATGGAAAAAAACCCCATCTTTCTGACAACATGTGACGTGGTGTCTTCCCCAGATAAACACCCCCATACAACTGTCCTTTCCAGAACCCATGGCCACTTGAAATCGCAGGACAGCGATGCCTCGAACACCCATCATCCCATCACTACAAGACTTCCTCCCTCCAGCATGGATTTCTCAGACAGAATGAGGCTTCAACCAATGCTGTTGGGTTATTTTGCCTGTTTGTTTGGGGAGGGCTATACCATGGAATTTCACAGGCCAGGAGCTTCTGTTTTGTCAGGCAAGGGAGAGTGGAGCAGGAGACCAACTGGACAGCAGAGGGACGTTATCCAAAAGACCAGGTGTCCAAAGGAGTACAAAGACAGGAGAGAGTGGATGAGCACAGGAGCTTGGATTTGAGGAAAGATACCCAGCAGCAGACAGCTGGAGGCCCAGGGGAGAAGGGGACCCACAGAGCCAGACGCAGGGGGGAGAAGGGGACCCAGAGAGCTGGAGGACTGGGGGACGTAGGGGGCCCAGAGAGCCAGAGGCCCTGGGAAGAAGGGAGCCCACAGAGCCGGAGGCCAGGGGAGAAGGGAACCGGACAGGGGACTTGATTGCACAGAAACAGTTAAGGCATATTCAATTCACTTCAGAGGCAAAAGATTTCCCAAAGGTGAGGAAGAGTCCAGGTAAACAGACAAAATTTGTGTACAGTCCCCTGCTGGGCCCCCACAACGCTCATCCAGTTCAGAAAGAGAATACTGGATTCACCCAGACGTCTGTAAAAACCCAAGCAAAAAAAACCCCACTTTGAATGTCTCTACGCAGTCACGGGGACCTGGGTTAAGAGGGGTCGCTGCTGACACCCCTGACTCGTCCGCTCCCAGGTCCTGCAGATGCTGCTGCAGAAAGACAGAGAGGTCCGAGGCTCTTCGGGACCTGCCCTCGTCGATTCTGAGGGCCGGACCTCGTGTGGCCAAATCACCGGGGAATTCAACAGATTTTTGTGTCCAGTCAAGAGTTTATGTCGGGGGCTCCCGGCCAATCTCATTTTGGAGTGTTCTTGGGCTCTTTCTCTTTTTCCCCTTCCTGTCAGGTTTATGTGGGCTAAGATGTGAATTCATCAATGCCGGACATTCATGAATAATTCTGAGTCTGCGTGGGGACCCGGGTGCTGCTTGGAGCTGGCCCCAAGTATGTCCCCTCCCGTCTGAAGGAAAGGAAGATTAGCAATGAGAGAAAGAGGTCAGGACCGAAACACCAGGGGTGAGCGCCCCCACCTGCCGAGGTCAAGTTCATTCTGACTCAGCACCCCCGCAGAGAAGTGCACAGCCTCCTCTCAGGGTTCTCAAGATGGCGAATGTTTATGGGAGCACACCGCTTTATCTTCGGCTGGTGGCTTCGAACAGCTGACTTCTGGGTTAGCAGCCAAATGGCTAATCCCCTCTTATCACCAGGGGCTCCTTGAAGAAATCCCACTGACCAACCTGAATGCTTGCTAGAAATGGACTGGAACTTTCAAAATAAATCAGACTTCCTCATTAATCAAAGAACCTTTGAAAAACTCATTAGACTTCCAGTTACTTAAACACACACACACACACACACACACACACACACACTCTCTCTCTCACTCTTTCTCTCTCTCTCTCTCTCTCTGAGCCAGGATCTGGTTCCTGAAATCCCTATTTTTGTACCAAAATTCAGCCAACAGGACTCAGGGTGGGGGCAGGCCCCCCAGGCCACTGTCCGTGGTGCTGAATCACAATGGTGGAACCCTCACCACTCGCTCCATCCAACAGGGAAGAGGAAGAGATGGGAAGACATAGGTGGGAGATTTGGAGTCATGGACCAGGGGACGGGTAGGTTTGACACCATTTGTAAATAATGGAATTGACCCAGAGAGACTGTTCCTTATATTCAAATGTGGCCAGTGCTATGCATACGTCATCCACCCGGGAGCCCACATGAAGGCCCCTGGGGGTCACGGGCTGCCCGGGAAATGTGTGAGCGTGTTTTTCCCCCTGGGGAGCCTCCCAGTCAAGGTTGGCACAGACTTTTATGGCAACTCCAGGCTCCAGGTTAGGACCTCGGAGCTACGATGTGGAGGAAGCTGGTGCTGAGAATTTCCAAAGAGAAGGGCAGAGGGGAGAGTGGTTTGCAAGGGGCCTGGGAACGAGCTGAGAGCTAGCAAGAAAGAAACGGTCATGCTGCCTGATCCTTCCACTGCCCAGCACCCAGCACGTCTGGCTGGGAGCCCCCGGCCTGGGGAGGTCTCGTCTTAAGGGGAGCAAGGTCACGCCAACTGTCATCAGGGCCAAGGGGAGCAGGTGGAGCTGGGAGACGGAGAAGCGGGAGGTGGGAAGAAAGAAGACGGCCCCTCAGGCAGGCGTTTCTGCTCGTTCCCATGTGAAAGGGCCTTTCTCCTCGCCAGCAGCTAAAAAAAAATAGACTTGGGGTGGGGGGCAAATAGAGAGGGATTCTCTGGGAGGGTCTGGTTTCGAACTGTCAGGGGCTCCACTATCTGGTCAAGAGTCCCGTGAACCCCAAGGTCAAGGGACAGAGGCCACCCCACAGGAAACAGCATTCAACTGAAGGGACGTCAGAAAGATCTACACAAGAATGACCGTGAAAACTGTTTTTTTAAAAGCTTAGAAAGGCAGAAAACCTGAGGTGAATAGATGCTTTTTAAAAACAAAACAAAACAAATAAAACATCCCCACAAACCATTTTAAAAATAAAACTTACTCCCTAGCTCTCCTCTTGTCGTCCTTGAACATCAAAACAGCTCACGTCTGAAAATTGGCTAAATTATTGCTTTACCGCCATCGAAGCAAGCCAAGGAGAGAAAGAATGATAGAGATCACCCTGGACCCACGCAGGACCCCAGAAGGACGGGCAACCAGGGAAGAAGTGAGCGGGTGTGCTTGGAAATGAGGGGAAAACAGGCCTGTGTGGAAGCTCCCGTCCAGTGTGTTGACGTGGGCCAAGGGCTCAACTTTCCTGGAGACGTCCTTTCAAGAGAAGGCAGCCCCCAGGATGCAGGGAAAGAGATGCCAGGCGTTGTTCAGAACCCGGAGGAGAGGTCTGGCCTCAGACAGGCGGTGGTCTTGGTGTCTCTGAGGGTATCACCAAGTGGGTAGAGAGGAAAAATGTTCACGTGAAAACAAAAATCCAAAAATCACCAGCGTGGCTGTTTCTTGGGAAGCGTGGCTTGGCTCCCGGCCTGAAATGCTGTCAGGAAGCTGGGTGGGGTGGGGGTGTCCTCCGTTTCCGAGGGGCCTGTGGGGGTGCAGGCAGGCCCAGGCACGTGACCGCTGTGCGGGAAGGGATGGTGACCAGCGTTGTCTTTCTTCAGCGTCTGACAGTTAAGGCTTCTGTTGATTAGGCATGGGTGGTGTCCCCAACCTAGACAGGAAGGGACAGGGCTGCGGTGAGCGGCAGGAACCCGGGGCCCCAGCCCCCGCTACTGTTTGGTCTCGGAACCTCTTCTGACATCTCCCAAGATCCCTGGTGCCTGAGGGCCACAGAGTGGGTTGTGTTTTTGTCTTTGTTTTTAAAATTTTATTTTATTAATTTAAATGAACGTTTACAGAGACTTTGGCTTTTCATTCATTCACTGTTGCATTTTTCTCCCTGTCCACCCCTCCCCCCCAGTTCACTCTTCTCTTTGAAAAGTAAAAGAAAAATTCCTTCATTGGTATACAATCCCCCCACCCCGAGTACACTCCACTATGCAACCTTCATTCTGGACTCTTGTGATAACTATAATACCCTATCATATATTGCTTTTAAACTGTTCTCTCCCTCATCTGTTTCAATGCAGTCTACATAATTTATCCAATTTTTCTCAGTCTCCCCCCAACCCTGATGTCAGTCCCATTCTACAACAGTGGCACTATGCAGTATCGGTCCTTTTGTGACTGAGATAGTTCACTCAGCATCATGTCCTCCAGATTCCCCCATTTTGAATAATATCACATGAGTTCCTTGTTTTTCAATGCAGCGTAGTATTCCATTGTGTGAATATACCAGAGCTTCTCTATCTGTCACCTCGACATGCTAGAAAACAGGAAATTCAGGGTCAGCCCAGGGTTCTAGTCCCCGTCCTGAGCCTCCGTTTCTACAAAAATAGATAAATTTACAGGGTGGGCCTGACGCCTTTGTCTGTACGGAACTGCACTGCTAACCCCAGAGGGTGCCTCTGACAGTTCGAATCCACCGGTGGCTTTGTGAGAGAAGGATGGGAAATCACCTGCGCCGTTTACAGCCTCCAGCAAACCCACGGGAGGGTCAGCTGTCAGTCCGTCCTGACTCAAGAGCAATGAGTTTGAATTCTGAGATACAAACCTATATGCACAATATAAATTTTTAAATACTGACACACTGACAATGTTTATTATATACCATATCAATGATTCAACGGCTACGGGGGCTCTGGAGGCTTCTCGCTGTCGTTGTGTACCGCTGAGTCAGAAGCGGACCCTCCGGTGGGTCTTCAGAGGCAGGTTAATCGCACAGGAGGACACCGCCCATCCTTCTCCCACAGAGCAGCTGGTGGATTCGAACCGCATGCCTTTGGGACTGCAGCGCAGCCTCTTGCCACTAGGCCTTAGCGCTAAGGAATTGTGCTGTCAACGCAAAGGTTCACAGTTCGAATCTACCGGATGCCCCGTGGAAGACAGAGGGGAAGTCTCCGTTCATGCGATTTGCTGCCTCTGAGAACCCACTGGAGCACCAGCTACGGGTCAGTTTCTGATTGGACGACCCCATCAAGTCAATTTTGACTCACAGTGATTTCATGGGGACAGAGTAGAAATACCCCACAGGGTATGTGAGGCGGAAAGTCAATGTGGGGGGCCAATTGCCACATCATTCACCTGCCCAGTGGCTGGTGGATTTGAACCGCCAACCTTCCATTAACAGCCTAGTGCTTGAAACACACAATGCTGCTACAGCATAGACATGCATATATGGTTTCTGGTAGTGACAGAGCTCTGGTGGCCTAGTGGTTGAGGGCTTGTGCTGCCAACCCAAAGGGAGGCTGTTCAAATCCACCAGCTGCTCCTGAGGGTGGGGTGGGGGGGGGGAATGGGCCATCTCCTCCCCTGTGACTTAAAGCCTCTGAAAACCTGCTGGAGGCGCAGCTCTGACTCAAAGGTTTGTTCTCACAGTTGCTGAGGTGATTTAGACCCTGTCGGCTAAGGGAGGCGTGTCCCACAGTGTTTGCAAGATCTTTACGGGAACAGAAAGCTTCATCTCTGCCCCAGGAGACCGCTGGTGGCTTCAAACTTCTAACCTTCCCGTTTTCAGCCTAACCCTTAATTCACTGTACCACCAGGGCTCTCTGCAACAATAACGACAAAGATAAAAAGCAAAAGCCCCTGGCATCTCCTCATCTCATCTTAAAGACCGGTGTTGAGCTGCAGGCAGGTCAGCCAAGTCCATGAGAACAGCCTGTAGGTTCTCTGACTCTCCGAAGTCACTGTCACTGAGTCAATTCTAACTCAAAGCGACGCCGCTGGTCAGAGGAGAACAGCCACACAGGCTCCCCAGGACTGGAATCGTTACGTAAGGCAGACTGCTGCCATGTCTCATGCACTGGGGGGCTCCAGCCGCCGACATTTCCAATCAGCAGTTGAGTGCCCGTCCAGGTCGCCACCAGGACATCACAGCTGCTAAAGTGAAACCAGTGGGAGAGAGGAAGACCCTCACCGAGGTGGCCTGACTCCGGGACCACAGAAGGGGGCAGAACCATGCGGTGCTTCCTCCAGCCGACCTGGGCTCACTATGAGTCAGAACAGTCTAGAAGGCACCTAACAACACACCGGCTATGGTACTACTTCCCCGACACAGACTGCCACCCTTCTCTTCCCAGGCACCAGGACACCACGTCTGCTTCCTGCAGCCTCTGTCAAGTTCAATCTCAAGTTCTGTCCCACGTGACTGGCTCTGCCCTGGGCCCCAGAGCCTCTTCCCAGCCTCCCCTCCCCTGGGGCCCCTGGTACCTTGTCAGGCTTGGTTCTCATACAGGCTTCGCCTCTTTTTGGATTTCAGTTCCTTTAACCACTGGGGAGAGGGCTCATCCAATCTGAAATCACAGATGGAGGGAGGTGAGTCCTGGCTGGGCCGGGGGCTCCCCCAGGTCCGGGGGGCCGGCAGGGCACAGCAGCGGCCAGGGCGCTCACGGGAGCAAGCTGACAGGCTGTGTGATGCCCAAGATAGGAGGACGGCTCCGGGCTGTCACACGGGCAGCTGCTCAAACAGACTGAAGGACTCTTAATACTCCTTCTTGTTGTTGTGTGACGTCGAGTCAGAACTGACCCGTAGCTGACCCTCCAGAGGGTTTTCAGAGGCTGGAGAAAGATCATATGGAAGGAGACTGCCTATCCTTTTCGCTGCAGAGCAGCTGGTGGATTCGAACCGTGCACCTTTGGGTTGGCAGCGCAGCTCTTTACCACTAGGTGACCAGGGCTCCCTTTTAACAGTCCTTAAGAAGTAAAAAAAACCACTTGTCTCTAGAGGGCGCTGCAGGTGAAGGCTCAGCCTCTGTCCAGCCGTGTCTTTCCACATCTGTTTTTAGCCCAGGTGTCTCTATATAGGACATCTTTTGCATGGGGGACCACCTTGCTTGGGTGTCTCTGCTGAAGCCTCCTTATCGGGGAGAAGCGGAGAGGTCTGAAATTACCACTCCCCACTCTGACATAGCACTCAACATATTTTCACTCCTGGCCTTGGTCTCTCTCCTAATTCCTGGGTCCATAAACCTGCAGAAGCCTTGCCCAGAGCTCCCTGGGCATTGTGGGTGATCTGCTACACCCAGAATGATCTGTCTTGAGGGTCCATGGAGGCCAGACACTCTGTGTCCACCTCCAAGCTGAGCAGGTGGACGCAGCTGGTCGATCCTGGCTGCGTCCTTTGCTCCAGTCTCCTGGGAGAGGCCCTCAAAACAAAGTTACTGCCCAAAAGGGTGAGGGGAGGGAGGATGCTAATTTTTTTTTTTATCAGTCTTGAAAGCTAGTCTTTCCAACAGTGGAACGCTGGCCTTTTGGACAGACAGGAGCAGGAGGACAAAAGAATCTCCGGCCTCGTCTCTGTATGTTTTCGGTATCACAGTGTCCTGTGTTTATTTCATGAAATATGCGGCTGGACGGTAGAAAAAAAAAAGCTCTCAGGCCGTTCGGCCCTGACCCCCATGCGAGCACATCCGAATGTGGCAGAGACGGACCCTCGATCCCGTGACCCCTCACCTCTCATCCCGGTCCACGCTGGAGGGCAGCACACGGCTGCCCAGCTGGAAGGGGGACTTGGGCGTCTTGGGCTGGGGGGCCCGAGTGGGGGTGTCTCCTGGACTGTCCGCCTCTTGCCGCCTGTGCAGCTGAGCCTGAGGAGAGAGGAGAGCCGTGTCTGTGAAAGCTGTCTGTCAGGGGGCAGACCCACCCTGTGGACTGTCAATCCAGGGGGCGGGGAGCAGAAAGGAATGGGTCCCCAGCTTCCGAGGGGACCCAGGCAGCAGACAGGGAGCCAGGAGGCAGAGATGCCCAGGCCTCCTGGACCAAGAAAAGCTCGAGGCCTGGCCTATCTGCCAAGTGGTCATCCCTGACCAACAAAATCAGACGGTACCACCCAAAACCCACACCACAACGACTGTAGTTAGCGTCCTGGGCACGTGACCGCTGTCCCACTTAACTTCCTGAGGACCCAGGAGTGGAGGGAGGAACCTGAGCCCAGCAGTAAGTTCAGATCTACTAAGCCTCTTGCTCCTGTGTTCAGACAAATGCACTACAGTTTTGATTTTTGTGTTTTTGTTTTTTTTTTGCACTACAGTTTTCAATTATGATTTCTGAATGGGATGCCCCCAGGAGAAGGGCAAAGTGCTTGGCTTGATGGCATTTGACAAGAACTATATATATGTATATGTATATGCATATGTATATGTATATATATACATAGCATCCACTTCCTAAATAACATGCCTCCAGAAACCCTATGATCTTTGATAAATGTCGATAGCTGTCATACATGTATACATGTTGTTTTTATGTGCTGTCGAGTCGCCTGTGACCCACAGCGACCCTGCCCTGTCCTGATTCCAACAGTAATTCCGACACACTGACCCAGTCACTGTATCCTTTGTGTTTCCAAATTTGAGGGCTCAGCCTAAGTGTGCTTTGCTGTACACAGGGTTTTTGAAGGCTTATTATATACTGAAAGTGGGCGGCCAATCCTTCTTCCTAATCTGTCTTAATTTGGACACTTAGGTTTTTTTTTGTTTTTAAAATTTTATTCTTTTGTGTGTGTGTATCATCAAATCAGATCTGACTGGTACAGGAGGAGATTGTTCCTTCTCCAGCAGAGCATCTGGTGGATTTGAACGGCATACCTCTGGGACTGCAGTGCAGCTTTTTGCCACTAGGCCACCACAGCTCCCTAGGACACTTAAGTTTTAGAACAGTCTCTGATGAACAAACATTTTACTGAGCAGATGAAAGACATTTCCCTTACAGAAATAACCAATACGTTCACTGTCTTCCCACCCAAACACACGTGTGTATATATGTGTCTATGTTGTTGTTGAGTGCCTTCGAGTCGAGCACTACTCATAGCAACCCTGTGAACAAAAGGCCTGAAGCCCCTCTACAACGATTGACATTTATCAAAGTTCATAGAGTTTCCAGAGACAAGTTGTTGAGGAAGTGGATGCCACTCCTGCTTCCAAAATATAAATATATACATATACATA
>NW_006399839.1:8186428-8205472 GCF_000299155.1 Elephantulus edwardii | reverse complement strand
CACTAGCCGCTCCATGGAGAAGGATGGGCAATCTCCTCCCGTGCGGTTAACTGCCTCTGAAAACCTGCCGGAGGGTCAGCTATGGGTCAGTTCCTGGAAGGAGGCTCGGGAACCACGCTGGCCAGTGTACCTCACGCTCTGTGCAGGCAGCCCTGTAGCTACAACTCAGAACAGCTTTTAATGGTTCTTCCAGACGAAGGCATTAAGCCAGTGAAAAGACTATTGATCACAATGGATGGCCAATTTACGGGGTGGCAAGGGGCCAGGCGCTTTCTGTTCTGTTTGTGGGTGTGAGCTGGGGCCGATGTGATGTCGGCGAGCCAGCTCTCCACGCTGGGCGAGCAGTCCGGTACCTTGAGCATGGCCGGATCCATGCCCGGCACGGCAGGCGTCCTCTGAGGATGGCTGACCGGCGTCTTCCCAGCCTTGGGCAGCTTCTCCTCCTCATCGGATTCTTCCCTCCTGGGAGATTTCTCTTCTGTTGCAAAGAGAAGGACACAGGTGTCACTGACAGGGGCTGTTAACTGAGGACCTATTACTGCCAGGTCCTCTGCTGTGTCATTGTCTCACCAGTGCTGCCTAGAACAGACAACTGACCCAGAATTAAGAACTCTGATGAGACTGGGCCAGTTAGTCAGGGACATGATCACTCATCCCACTGTCCTTCACCCTCCTTGGATACGGTTCTCCCTCTCCCGGGAAATGAGATCTCAATCACAGGAAAAAGATGGGCAATCTCCTCTCGTGCGATTTACAGCCTCTGAAAACATGCTGGAGGCTCAGTTATGAGTCAGCTTTTTAGTAGTACTTAGCAATAATGACAGTCTTTAAGATGGGACACACGCTTTCTCAAAAAGTTGCAAGTAGAGATACCATTTGACCCAGCAATTCCACTACTGGGAATATACCCTAAAGAGATCATAACTGACACCCAAGCAGATATACGCACACCCATGTTTATCGCGGCTTTGTTCAAAATAGCAAGGAGTTGGAAACAATGCAGGTTCCCATCAACAAACGAATGGATAGAGAAGCTATGGTATATTCACACAATGGGATACTATGCTGCATTGAAAAACAAGGAACTCATGCAATATTATTCAAAACGGGTGGCCCTGGAGGACATTATGTTGAGTGAAGTATCTCAGTCACAAAAGGACAAATACTGCATGGTACCACTGTTGTAAAAAGGGACTGACCTCGGGGTTTGGGGGAGACTGAGAAAGATGGGTTCAATAACGTATACTGCATTGAAACAGATGAGGGAGAAAACTGTTTAAAAGGGATATGTGATTAGGTATTATTGTCATGACAGGAGTCCAGAATGAAGGCTGCATAGTGGAGTGGACTTGGGGGAAGTGACTGTAAAACAATGAAAGAATTTTTCTTTTACTTTTCCAAGAGAAAAACAAATTGGAGGGGAGGGGTGTACAGGGAGAAAAGTGCCACAATGAATGAATGGAAATCCAAAGTCTCTGTAAATTTTCATTAAAATAAAAAAAGAAAAACAAAGAAGATGGGAGACCGACTTGGGACGCTCAGAGGCCTGTCTCCTGTATGTCAGTCTATAATAAAACTTTGGTTTTTTTCTTTCTGTTTTGCTCCAGTCTGTCTCCAGGATGGGCTTTCCGGGCGTCAGATGGCAGGAAGCTCAGCCGTGGTTTCCCCTGCCGTCTGGCGGGGAGGGAGGGCCGCTGTACCTGTGGAGTCCTTGAACATCCACGAGCTGTCCAGCTCCTCCTCCAGCGGCGACCTGCTCTCGGACTCGCTGAGCCGGCTGCGCCGCAGGGAGTGGGAGATGGGGGCCCGCCGGAGCCTCCTCTTGCTGAGCTGGACGCGGGTCTTCAGGGCACTTGAGTCGAGGACGGGGGTTTGCTTTAGGGATGGTGGAAGAGGAAGATGGGGGACAAAAATGAGAGGACCATCAACTGGGGGCACTACTCATCGGTTAACACATTGCTGCAAATGACGGCAAATGTGTTTCTAAGCACAGTCATCAATTTAAAAGTGTGCGGCAATGTGTTAAGGGAGCGGGGGGGGGGCCTAAGAAAGAAGTTAAGAAGCTGTGCTGCAATCCTAAAGGCACAAGGTTCGAATCCGCCAGCTGCTCATCAAGAGAATGATGGGTAATCTCCTCCCGTGCAATCTACCGTCTTGGAAAACTCACTGGAGGGTCGGCTATGAGTCAACTCAATGGCAAAACATTACTGTCAACAGCCCATCACTTAAGGGAGGTCTGAATGGACAGAGAGCTGTCCCCTTGCCCAGTGAGGGCAGCTCTTCCCCTGGAGGTGATCTGGGTGACCACACCAAGAGAGACAGTCCTTGCTGGGTACTCTGAAGGATGGGCAGGTGGCACTGCTGACCGGGAAAGGCGGTCATGAGGTTCAGCGTGGTCTTGGAGGACTGGTCCCCAGCAGGGGCAGGACAGGTTCTGGTCAGTACTGGCAAAGCATGAGGCCGTGGAGTGGGGGCTCCTGCAAGGCTCACAGCCAGAGGGTGACTGAGTTTGGGAACTGCAAAGCACTGAGCTAGGGGCCCCTTTCCTGCCTGGGGCAGACTGGACCTCCAGAACCACGGATGCTTCCACTGAGCAAATAAAGACTCTGGTGAGAATATCCTGGAGAAATTGGTCTGAGCTAACCCCATGCCCTTCACGCTGGGATACATAAAGCTCAGACAGACTCCCCCACTCGCCCTGTGAGACTGCCCCCACATCTGGCAGATGAGGACTGGGACCAGTTTAAACTGAACACATGTGTTTATCACTGAGGCTGTGGAGCCCATCACGTGTGTTACAACAGATAAGGAAGCTGAGGACCAGAGAGGCTGAGACACAGATGCCATGACACACAGCAGGTGTCCACTATCCCAAAGGGCATGTGCATGTCAGCCTATCAGAGGCTGCCTCGCAGGGATCCCACCTTACAGGTCTGACACAGGAGGTGCTGGACGGGAGGCCCAAAAGATGTCCCCTTTAAGGCTTTATTTTCTGTGCCAACCTGGATAGACTGTGATGCTCAGAGGTTTGGGGAAACACAAGGCCAGTCTGTCCCGTGGGGTCCTCATCTACGTCACCTGTCAGTCCCTGGGGAGAAATGACCAGTTATAGCACCAACTTACATCAAGGAAGGAGAAGTCGTCTGCCCCTGGCCTGGGGAAGGCGTCCGGCGCGGCCAGCCCGTCTGTCCCATCGGTGGAGTCCAGGTCAGTGCTGGAGCGGTCCACGCTGGTGCTCCGCTGGCCCCGGGAGCCATCGTTCGGGTCCCCGGCGGAGGTGACCTCTGTCTGGGAGGACAGCGAGGACAAGCGGCTGCTGGGGGGCTGCTTCCGTGTTGAGGTGGTGCTGCTGTCCAGGGATGGGGACTCGGGGGCCAAGCTAGAGAAAGAGGAGGAGAGAGGAAGCTGCTTCAGCGACAGCCGTGCAGAGAGGAGAGAGCATGGCAGAGTGTGATGGCCACTCCGGGGACGCCGGGATCAGGCCACTCAGAGAGCCCTTAACCCCGTGCTGCCCAAAAGGGGAACTTCAACAAGGTGAGCCCAGTGTAAATGCAGGTGTGCCAGGAAGAACGACACACATTGGACATGCACGGCTTCAGGTGAATAAAAGATGCAGATGTACAGATACTTCATGCTGCTTTATACTGACCGCATCATCAAACGGCATTTTGAATTTGTTTTCTCTCTCTCTTTACCACTGAGTTGGAACCGCATTTTGAATTTGTTTTCTTTCTCTCTTTACCACTGAGTTGGAACCGACTCATGACTGATCCTCCACTGGGCTTCTGAGGCTGTAAATCCCTAGGAGGTGACTGTCTACTTTCCTCCCTTGAAGCCCCTGGTAGATTCACAAAGCTGGAGAGGTTGGAAGCGCAACGCCCCACACCATTCTTTCTATCCTTTCAGTGTGGCTACTTGGCACCAGCAGTCAGGAAATCAAAAGATGAACTGCACAGAGTAAGTCTTCTATCAAAGGACTCAGAGTGCTAAGGAGCAATGAAGTCAGTCTAGACACTAAGGTGCGCCTGACCCAGGCCACGGTCTTCACAATTACATAGTATGCATCAGAGAGCTGCACAATGACTAAGGACGACAGAAGAAGAATCAATGCCTTTGAGTTGTGATGCTGGAAAAGAGTCTTGAACATACCATGAACTGCCAAGAAAACAAATAGGTCTGTCTTGGAGAGGGTGAAACCAAGTTTCTCCTTGGAGGCTAGGATTTTGAAGTTCTGTCTCACATACTTTAGGCATGTGGCCAGGAGAGACCGGTCCTTGGAGAAGGACATCACGCTCAGAAGGGTGGACAGACAGTGCAGGAGAGGAAGATCCCAATGAGATGGATTGATACAGTAACTGGGGCGATGGGGGTTGGTGTGTTGGAATTAGTGAGACCGGCTCAGGATAGGGCAGGATTCAGAGCTGCTGTGCATAGGGTCGCTATGGGTCACAGGCAACTTGATGACACATAACAACAATAAGTGGCCTAATAGGTAATGAATTGTGCTGCCAACCCAAAGACGGGAGGTTCGAATCCCATTAGTTACTTCGCAGGAAAAAAAGTGAGCAATCTGTGATTTGCGGACTCTGGAAACCTGCTGGAGGGTCAGCTAGGAATTGGTTTTGACTCTACAGCAATGGAGAAGAAGGGCTGGGGAGGGATGTGGGAGGGATTGGCCTCAAACCAGACAAAAATGTGGGCGATATGACCGGGGAGGCAGCAGATGGCGCCATCACCCCACAGTGGGAAGCCCAGATGGTCCTCAGAGGGTTCAGGACAGGAGGCGGCAGGATTAAGCCAGCAGACTGCACGTGGGAACTCCCGGGTGCTGGTGACCAGGTCTCAGCCCTCCCCTAAGAACTGGGGCATTAGGGCCAGAGAGACACTGGCTTCAGCAGTCTCATCATAAGATGCAAAGACCCCAGGTTCCCAGGATCCCAGATCAGGACAGCTCAAAAAGCCTTCAAGGTTAATTCACTGATTGTATTTCAAAAGAAGAGAGAAGTGGGGGGCGGGAAGGGGGGAGCGCTCTCCCTATGCACCTCCCAAACCTCTGCTCCCTTTGCTCTTTTTCCATCAGCCATGCTGGGCAGCTTAGAAAGACACCCACCTCCTTCCCCTCCAGGGCTCCCAAGGCTGCATATCTTCTCAGAAGCTGATGGTCACAGCTTTCTCCCTGGGGCAGCTGGGGGATCTGAACCATCTAAATTCCAGTAACCACAGCACCACTAAGATCTGTGCTCATGATAATATTTCATAGATTGGTTTTCGGTTGTGGTTACGTGACATCTGAACGGATTCAGAGCTGACCCTCCAATGGGTTTTCAGAGGCTGTAAATCACACAAGGACATTGCCCTCTTTCTCTGGTTATTGTTGTTTTTAAGTGCCATTGAGTCACAGGCGACTCATATAGCAACCCTATGAACGAAATACCTGGACACCTGTGTAACTTTCATCCTTTCTCCAGGTTCATAGAGTTTCTGGAGGCAAGCTGTTGTGGAAGTGGATGCCACTCCTGCTTCCAAGCTTGTTTTAACTGGGGAGTTCCACCAAACACTGTCCACCATGGGGGCCCCCAAAAAAAGGGTTCTCAGGCACTTTCAGAAATCTCTGCTTCCTCTTTCTTACATACTTTCAACTCCACCAGCCTCGGGGAGATAGGGGGCCCGCTTTAACAGAATATTGGGAGGGGCTCTGGTGACTGGGTGGGTAGAAGGTTGTGCTGCCAACCCAAATGCAGGAAGTTCAAATCCACCAACTGCACTGAAGGAGAAAAAAAATGGGTGATCTAGTCTGTGACGTTGTTGTTATTGTTATGTGCCGCTGAGTCGCCTGTGACCCACTGAGACCCTATGCACAGAAGCTCTGAACCCCGCCCTGTCCTGAGAAGGTCTCAGTATTAGTAGCCTCCAAACCCGCTGGAGGGTCAGCTACCATTTGGTTCTGATTGAATAGTATTGTGTTTAATCGCTGGGGGACGCAATGCCACGGTGGGGCATGATCACACCGGACGAGGGACAGGAGGCCTGGGTTCCAGTCCAGCCATAGAGAAGCTGGGCGGACAGTACTGACTCCAAGTTTCAGTTTTCTGTCTGGGAGTTGGCGTTAAGACATTTCAATCCTCCAAGCTTTTGTCTGGGGAAGGCGGACTGCATCTGCTCGGACACCTTCCGGGTGTCCCCAAAGCCACCATTGTACCCAAGAGGGAGAGGGGGGAGTGGTATTTTAAAAACAACAGAGAAAATCCATGAAGCATCTGCTACTAATGCTCGAACTTCTATCACCAAACTATTATCCTTCGCAGAACTGAATGCAGTGGGGGGGATGCCTCAGTTTCCCCCTGGAACAGGATTAAGGAAAGCAGCAGACAGGTCTAAGCGTTTAGCACAGTGACAGCGGCACAGATCAAGGAACACTGGCTACTCTGTAAAAGCAGGGTGCCTGGGAGCTGCACGTGGTCAATGGTTAACCTGTTAGATGCTAATCTAAAGGTTGGAGGGCAAGGCCACCCAGAGACACAGCTCAGAAGAAAGGCCTGCAAATAATAAAGGTTGGAGAGAAGGCAGAGCAATTGGAACACTCATGCAAGGCTAGTGGCGCTGAGAAACGGTACAATCACTCTGGGAGGCAGCCTGGCATTTCTTCAAAATGCTGTATGAGAAATCCTGTATGACCCAGCTATTGCATTAGGAGGAATATACTCGGAGGAAATTAGAAGGGTGCTGTGTACACTTATGCTCATAGCAGCGTTAGTCACAACAGAAAAAAAATGGAGGCAGCCCTAAATGGTGAGAAACTGTGGGACGACCACACAGTGGAATACTATGCAGCACTTGAGTAACAGCAATTTTGTCAAATACTATATAACATGGGAGAGTCTAGAGAGCATTATGCTGAGGGAAATATCTCAGTCACATAAGGACAAATACTGCCTAAGATCTTTATTGTGAAAACAGAAACAGGAGGGTAACTGAGCAAGTTAGATAGACAGATGATAGAAGATAGATAGATACAGATAGAGATAGATAGATAGATAGATAGATAGATAGATAGATAGATGATAGATAGATAGATAGATAGATAGAGAGATGTAACTGTTGAAATAGGAAAGGGAGAAGGGATCAGAGAAAAGGAAATCACAGGTCAGTGGGCAGACAGAAAGTGAAGTAATAGGAAAGGCTCAATGGAGACTTGATGAGATGTGGTGACAGATCAATTGTTGCTTGGTGCTGTCAAGCTGAGTACAACCCTATGAACAAAAGATCTGAACCCTGTTCTATCCTGCGCCATCCTCACACTTCCTGACACACAAGAGCCCACTGCTGTAGTCACCGTATCAGTCCACCTGGTTGAGGGTCTTCCTCTCCTTTGACAACCCTCCACCCTTCCCAGCATCATTTCCTTTTCCAAGGAAGAGCCCCTCCTAGCAACATGTCCAAAGCATGTGAGGCAAAGCCTCATCATTCTTGCCTCCAAAGAGCACTCCGGCTGCACTCCCTCTAAGATCAACAAACGTGAATGATATAAAATACAATGAATATATAAAACACAATTTACAAGAATGAAACACAACAATTGCATGCCATTACTGACTGTATGCAGACCAATTAATAAATCCATTTTAAAAAAAAAGAGAATTGACCGTTAATTTCTGAACACCCTGGGACCTGGGCTCTGCTCTGACAATACACGGGGGTTGGTGTCCACTCAAAGGCAACAGTGTTTTTGTTTTTCTCTAAGTAGAGCTGGGCCATTTCCCAGAGTCATACTTGACGTCTCCCATGTTCCGACGATGAACAGATGTGTACAGCTGTTTCTCCTCATTGTGAACGGAGTCCCATTAGCAGGGGAAGGTCCTTCATTGCCCGAGAGCTTTACTCCACATCTCCGTCATCACGGTTGACACTGCTTTGAGGAAGCATCTCTTCTCCAGCCAGAGCCGGAAGGCCTTCGGAGTCGAGGGCGTTGTCTTCTGCACTGCATCACAGAGTGTCTGACGCTGTTTCTACGGTTTCCATTATTTCAGAAGTGAGCGCTTCCTGAATCTTGCTTCCTCGTCTCTCCTTGTCCGGAAGATCAGCTGAAACCTGGGCACCCTGGGTAACCCTGCTGGTCTTTGAAATAGTGGTGGCCTAAGCTTTCTATATCACAGTATAACATGCAAAGTCACCACAAGGTGACAACACAGCAGGCGAGTGGCATGTATGAGACATGACATCTAAGAAAACTGGAAGTTGTGAAAAATCCAATGAAGAGCATAGATTGGTGGCTTGGGCATTGTTGTCGCTGTTGGTGATAGCTTTCGAGTCGAGCACGACTCATAGTGACCCTATGAACAAAAGGCCTGAAGCCCTTCTAGAACTTTCGACATTTATCAAAGTTCATAGAGGCGTGTTGTTTAGGAAGTGGCTGCCAATCCTGCTTCCAATCTAAAAGATTAAGAGCTCGGGCATTAGTGAGCGGAAATGGATTGGTATCGGCCATGCTCATCAGACAGAGATACGGTTTACCGCATGGGAGATGACACAGTGAGGGGGAACGGTGAGGCACTCATTCCCAAAAAGAGCATTTCAACTCAAGACCTCGCCTGAAATACAACCCTGTTGGTGGGAGCGTAACACTCATACCCATCGACGCCTTTGAGATGTGGTGCTGGAGAAGAGCACTGAGTTTTTCATAAAGTGCCAACAGAACAAACAAATGTGTTTTGGATAAAGTGCAACCAAGATGTGCTTTGGAGGCCACAGCGGTGAAGCTTCATGTCACTTATTTTTTTTTTTTAATTTTTATTATTCTTTATGTGTGTACCATCAAATCGGGCCTGACTGGCACAGGAGGAGATTGTCCCTCCCTCTCCATTTGGTGGATTCAAACCGTGCACCTCTGGGATTGCAGTGCAGCTTCTTGCCACTAGGCCACCAGAGCTTGCCATTCATTTCACTTCTTTGGGGCCCACTTTAGGAGGGGTCAGTCCTTGGAAAAGGACATCGTGGTGGGAAAGGTGGAGGGTCAGTGAAAGAGAGGAAGACCCTCGATGAGATGCATCGACACGGTGACAGTAACAACAGACTTAAGTATGTCAGCGAAGATGAGGACGGAGGGCCCAGGACAGGAAGGGGTTCAGAATCACTATTCATAGAGTCGCTATGTGGTTGACTTAACAGCACTTTAATAACCACCACCATCAGGAGAAGATTGCTCCTATGACTCTTACTCAAGTGTCTGTGCCAGTCACTAAACTCCAAGATAAAGCAGTTGAAGATGTGTATCAACTTTTCACAGTCTGAAGCTGATAGAACATGCATGCAAGGACATTAATAACAGCTGGTGACTAGAATGTAAGAGTTAGAAATGAGGGAACACTGAGAGTTGGAATATATGACCTCGTGACACAAATAAGGCCAGAGGTTGCACGACAGAATTCTGTACAAGAACTTGTTAATTGCAAACACCTTTGAATAAAGCCTCATGAATGGTAACTATACACATGGACCTCACCAAAGAGAATACACAGGCGTGGAAATGACTCAATCTGGGGAAAGAAAAGGTGGGAAAGCTCAACGTTATCACTCAGAGCAAGGTCAGGGGCTAATTGCTCATATGCAAGTTCAAAGTGAAGATGGAGAGAATGAAAACAAATCCACGAGGGCCTGAAGAGACTGCACCAGAATGAAAAGACAATGTCAAGGACGGATTTGATGCACTGAGTAGAGACCACTCCAGATGTGGGATGATATCGAGAATGCCGCACGTCTACCACGCAGCACTGAAAAACAGGGAACTCATAACATATTACACAACATGGGTGACCCTGGAGGACATTATGCTGAGTGAAATATCTCAGTCAAAAAAAGACAAATACCGCATAATGCCACTGTTATAAAACAGGACTGACATGGGGGTTTGGGGGAATCTAAGAAAAAGGGATAAATGATGTGCACAGCATTGAAACAGATGAGGGAAAGAACTGCTTAAAAGAAATACATGATTAGGTATCATTTGCATGACAACAGTCTAGTATAAGAAGTACAGAGCAAAGTGGACTGGTGGGCAGGGGGGCGGGAGGAAGCTGCAACAAAGAATGAATTTTTTAAAGAGCCAGGCAAACTGGGGAGGGGGGAGTAGGCAAGGAGGAAAATGTGCAACAATGAATGAACAGAAATCTGTTTTCTGTGAACTTTCATTAAAGTATTAACAAAAAAGAAAAAACTTACATTTAAAAAAAATAGAATGCTGTACATTAAGAAAGAAGGCAAAAACGTATTAAAAAGATAGGGAAGAAGCAAACCCCGAAAATGTCAGAAAAGACTCTGGATCTTGCTACAGGACCTAGAGAAAGTAAAGCGAAAGGGAGAAAAGATGAAGTTAGAGAGCCGAACAAAAGGTTCAAAACAGCAGCAAGATAAAACAGAGCAAGTATTATAGTGAAGTGTCTCAAAGGCGTAGAGTTAGAAAATCAAGAGGGAAGACCATGCGTGGCATTTCTCAAGCTGAAAGAACTGAACAAAGGGAGCTCTGGTGGCCTAGTGTCAAGAAACTGCACTGCAATCCCAGAGGTACACAGTTCGAATCCACCAGATGCTCTTCTGGAGAAGGAGGGGCAATCTCCTCCTGTACCAGTCAGACCTGATTTGATAGTACAAACACAAAAATAACAAAAAATAAAGAAAATTTTAAAAAAAAAGAACTGAAGAAAAACTTTAAGTCTCAAGTCACAATACTGAAATAGTCTATGAGCCATAAAGGTTGCATAAACCAAGGGAGTAGCAGAAGATTAGAGTCACTGTAACAAAAAGAATTGGTCGACATTCAACTGTTAAAAGATCAAGAGCCATGATCAAGTAGCAAAGGAAGAAGTCCAAGTCGCACTGAAGGAACTGATTAAAAAACAACAACAACACCAAAATCAAGCTTCTAGAATTTATGGAACACCAATTGAGGGGTTTTAGCAAACAGACGCAGCTCTGGACATGCTCACTCGTCTGCGCTAAGAAATTTGGAAATCTGGTCAACTGATTGGAAGAGATGCATATTCATGGTCATTTAAAAAAAAGGGATCCAACACAATGCTGAAATCGAACAATATCATTAATGTTCCACACAAAGTCTTGTTGAAGATTATTAAGATGCCTGGAGGAGTACTTCTCTAAGAACTGTCAGAAATCAAGCTGGATTTAGAAGAAACCATGGAACAATCTCACACACACACACACACACACACACACCACACACACACACACACACACACACACACACACACACACACACACACACACTGGTGGCATCTACCAGCTATCGGGAAAAGATAGCCATCTCCTCTCTTGAGATTAACCATGCTGTTGTTTGCAAATGAGTTAGAACTGACTCACAGCTGACCCCTCCAGGGGGTTTAGAGGCTGTAAGTCACAGGAGAGGAGTCTGTCCATCTTTCCCTTGTAGGGCAGCTGCAGCATTCGAACCACCCGGCTTTGGGTAAGCAGCACAAGCCTGGCCCTGTGCGGATAACCCCCTCCCCACACTGGAGCTGCCCCTCTACCTCTCTGCGCTCTGACGAGGCTCCGTCCACGTCCCGTACTGACTGTCGCTCTCCCGCACGAGAGTGTCGGTGTCCTTGGCCTCCGGTGGCCGCCTGGAGAAACACTGCTTCAGCTGGTCCTGCAAGACAAAGGGGCAGTGCTCAGACAGGGGGGTTGATGGGGGGGCAGTGCTGTGACCTCCAAGCTTCTGGCTGACCGCTGAGCGTATTAACTAGTCTGTCTTAGGTGTGTGCTAACTTAGCGGGGGCCACTGACCACTGGGAGTGAGGCCTGCCTCTGCTCCCCTAGCTGTGCGGTCTGGCAAGGACCCCCCGTGTCTGGGTCTCAGTCTCTCATGGGTTGTTCTGCGGTCACAGTGTGCAGGAGACACCAGCTCTGTCCTCACTCAGCCAGCCAGGCAGCTTTGCAAAGCCCGCTCCTTCCCACCCCCTCAAACACCCTGGAAGACAGGGAGTCCTCTCGGATGACACCTCCAGAAATCACAAGGGCAAGTTCCACGGGATCCTGAGGGTAGAACTGGGGCGTAAGGCAGCAAATCCCTTCCTGCGGACAGCCAGGGATAAATGGTGTCCCCAGAAACACACTGGCCCCATTTCCCTACTGTGAGCCTCCCCTGCAGGGTTTAAGATCCAAATGAAGTGTGTCAGAATGGGTCTCTTCCCTCCACAGGCAAACTTCAGACTCAAGATCTCCTGACACCCTCACCCCCACATGCCATGGACGTCGATCTCCTTCTAGAACATTCCATCCCTGGCCAGGCTTCTTCTCACTCCGGCAACATTCTTTGGGCTCACCTCATCTCCACCCATCCCACATGCTCTCTTTCCCATCCATCATTCCAAAACAGAAATCCGACCCTGCACGTCAGAGCCTGCCGCAATCATTTCAATGGTGCCCTCCCTCAGCCTTCAGTGTGCAGGCCAAACATCTGAAGGGGGGCCGACGGGGCTCGGTCATGGGGTGACGAGTACCTCTGATGCCTCTCCCACTGGCTGCCGCAGCCCCATTCTACCCCCTCTATACCCCCAGCCTACGGAACTGCCACTCTTCACCTCCTATGTTGTGTGTTGTTAAGGCAGAACCAACCCACAGCCAACCCTCCAGTGCAGTCACCAGAGGCAGGAAATCACACAGGAAGATATTTCCCATCCTTCTCCCGTGGAGCAGCAGGTGGAACTGAACTGGGTGCCTTCGGGATTGCAGTGCAGCTTCTTACCAATAGGCCACCAGAGCTCTCCTCCTATAATCTTTCAGATTTCAATTCTTTTTTTTTTTATCAAGTTACTTTTTGTTGTTGTTGTTCAGTACAGCAAATAGACAAATGATTGTTGTGTCCTTTATTTTGTTTGTTTTTTTAAATTTTCTATTAGTTTATTTGTTGTTGTTGTTATATGCCATTGAGTTGCCTGCAACTCATAGCAACCCTATGTACAACAGCCCTAAACTCTTAAACTCCGCACTATGCTGTGTCAATCTCACCATCTCCGACACACCTACCCTCATTACTCCAGTCACTGAATCAATCCATCTCATCAAGGGTCTTCCTCTCCTGCACTGTCCCTCCACCCTCCCAAGCATGATGTCCTTCTCCAAGGATCGGTCCCTCCTTACAACATGTCCAAATTATGTTAGACGAAGCCTCAGAATCCTTGCCTCCAAGGAGCAGCCTAGCTTCACCCTCTCCAGGACAAACCTGTTTGTTCTCCTGGCAGTCCATGGTATATTCAATACTCCTCTCTAGCACCACAGCTCAAAGGCATCAATTCTTCTATCCTCCCTCGTCATAGTCCAACTCTCTGGTGCACAGCAAGTGATTGCAAAGATCATGGCCTGGATGAGGCGCACCTTAGTTTTTACAAAATTCAAATACAAATTTGAACAAATTCTTTCAGTTTCCCTTCTTGATGGCTGTTCTAGCAGGAAGCTCTTCCTGGACTCTCTCAAGAGTCCTGCTTTCCCATCATCCCCAAGACCTCGGCTACCCAGTAAGGTACCCTCTATTCACACATCTTATTGCTATTACGGACCATCAGGTTGTAACTAACTCACAGCTTGACCCTCCAGTGGGTTCTCAGAGGCTGTAAACTGCACAGGAGGAGACGGCTCATCTTTCTCCCATAGAGAAGCTTGTGGGATCGAACCACGTGCCTCTGGGTTGGCAACGCAACTCCTTACCACTAAGCCAGAAGGACTGATACACACCCATTGTCAGCAACGGGCTTAAGTGTGTCAGAGAGGATGAGGACGGCCCAAGTCAGGCCAGGCTGCAGAGCTGGTGTTGTTCATACGGTTGCGCTGAGTCGTGTTCAACCGGACAGCACCTAACAACAACCACAACTACTATAACAACAACAGTCACGCTCGAGGAGTCCTGGAATGGCACAAACAATTAAGGCTCAACTTCTAGCCAGAGTCAAAGTCACTGCCATTGTGTCTGACCTTGCCTTCCACTGAGTTTCTGGGGGAGATATATTATACAGGCTGCACTCGCCCGTCTTCTTCCTGAGAAGACCTGATGGGATTCGAATCACCAAAGGCCTGGTGTGGCCTCTGGTTTTCAGAGGTCATAATCTGAGGAGGAAGAGACTGTCCCTCTCTCTCCCACGGAGCAGCTGGTGGATTTGAACCGCACACCTCTGGGTTGGCAGAGCAATTCACCATGGCCTAAGCCACCAGAGCGGTTCAAGCCCATATAGAGGCATCTCAGAAGTAGTAGCTGAAAACTGCTTCTAGAAGTTCACCGGTCTAGGGAGCAAGGTCTGCTCTGTACACACGGGGTCGCTGTGAGTCAGAATCTGGGGCACCTACCAACAACACCCCAGACAGCCTTCCCTGGAAAGGTGTTGCTTCTGGAGCCAGAACATCAAGACAGGCATCTGAGGTCCTCTACCTGGAAGCTGTGTGACCTCGGGAAAGCGGCTTACCCTCTCTGTGCCACACTGTCTAGCGCAAAGCAGACGCTATTTGTTTGAACACCGGTAACAGTCCCTGCTCTTCTGTGTAGCTCTCCAAATTTGGAGCCAGCCAGGGGTTAGGATGATCTACAAGAACTCTTTTTTTTTTAAATGAGGCTTTAAAAAGCAAGCTGTTTATCAGCACTCTGGCCAGTGGTATCCTGGTAACCGCATACGCACTGCGAATTATTCCCGTCCCATCACTCACGCAGGCTCTGCCTGGCGGTGCGTCAAAACAGCAACACTGGAGTTCAGTTCCCAGGGCTACGGGGAGAAATGCTACTAAAACGATCAGGAAGGCGGGCAGAGATTCTTTGGAATCTTCAAAAACGTCAGACTTCTCCCCTCCTTCTCATTACTGAGAAGGATCTTCTAACTCCTTTTGACACTATAGGCTGCTAAAAGCCCCCACTGGCTGGACATGAATAAACAGCTACCAGGTGGCCTGAAAAGCACCCCAGTACACCAAAGTTAGGCAGAGGATCTCTTTGGGACATGTAGTGCTGTGGAGTTATACATACTCATAGCCACTCAACAGGGAAAATGCAGATGTCTTCAATTACGTCCTGTTGTTACGTGCTGTCAAGTTGCCTGAGACGCACAGCGACCCCAAGTACAGCAGCTCTGAAGCCCCGCCCTGTTCTGAGCCAGTCTCAATGACTGATACATCAACCCCCATTGCCTAGTCCCTGTATCAATCCATCTCATCCAGGGGTCTTCCTCTCCTGCACTGTCCCTCCAACCTTCTGAGCATGCTGTCCTACTCCAAGGATCAACACCTCCTGGCCACGTGCTCGAAGTATGTGAGACGGAGCTTCAAAATCCTTGCCTCCAAGGAGAAACTTGGTTTCACTCTCTCCAAGATAGACCTGTTGTTCTCTTGGCAGCCCATGATATGTTCAAGACTCTTCTCCAGCACCACAACTTGGAAGGCATCGACTCTCTTGTCATCCTTAGTCACTGTCCAGCTCTCTGAATCATAGCAAGTAATTGTGAAAACCGGACAGTGAGTAAGGATGATAGAAGAACCGATGCCTTTGAACTGTGGCACTGGAGAAGAGTACTGAATGTCCCACGGACTGGCAAAAGAACAAATAAGTCTGTCTTGGAGAAAATGCAACCAGGTTGCTCCTCAGAGGCAAGGATGGTGAACCTTCAATCTCACAGACCTTGGGCGGGTCGTCAGGAGGAGTCAGGTGTGGAGGAAAAGGCATCAATACTGGGTCTTTCTGAGGATGAGTCTCAACAAGATGGATTGATCCAGTGACGGTAAGAATGGACGTGAGGAGGAGAGAGAGACGATGGTCACACTGCAGGGTCGGGCAGGACTCAGACCTGCGGTTCACAGCGTCACCAGGTGGCGAAGCTGGACTCGACAGCACCTGACGGCAACAGGCTTCGCACGAGCAGAGGGACACGTGTTGTTTCCTCGTAGAGTCCCTGGGGCTCAAACCCCCAACCTTTCTGTTAGTGGCCAAGCAGTTAAACCCTTCTGTCCCCAGGGTTCCTTCCTCCAGAGCCTATTTGTCAATACCTGGCCCACCTCGGTCATGTGTTGACGTTTCTCATGTACCCTGGCATGGACTGAACTTCATCCCCCCAAAATCCATGCATAGAATGATATAACGTAGACGCTACGGAATGCTCTATGAGCTGACGGGCCAAAGACATGTATGAAGATAATCCAGGGAGTACAGCACCCCTGAATCCCACCACAGTCTTGACAGGTGAAAGATGCTGTTTCCTTAGGTTGTGGCCTGTAACACCTCTTGAAGGGAGGGCCTTCTCCTACAGCTGACATCCTAAATTAGGCCTTAACGCCTCCTAAGTGATAAGAGAACAAATGTCTGTTTTTTAAATACATTCGTTTGTGGTCCCTCTGTCATAGCAGCATGAGATCACTCTAATACTCTAGTATTAATATATTTAATCCTGAAGGCACACGGTTCGAGGCCACCAGCTGCTCCATGGGAGAAGGATGGGCAATCTCCTCCAGTGCGATTAACTGCCTCTGAGAACCCACTGGAGGGTCAGCTGTGGGTCAGTTCCAACTCGATGGTTCACAGGAAGCACGCAATACCAACTACAAATCTGTAGCGGCAGCACGAGACACCTCTACTATTCTAATACTGTGTTGTGTACCATCCAGTTGGAACTGACCCTCCCGTGGGTTTTCCGAGGAAGTGAACTGCATGGGAGGAGACTGCCCATCCTTTCCATGGGGAGCACCTTTTGGATTTGAACCCTGTGCTTTTGGGAGTGCAGCACAACTTCTTCCCACTAGACCACCAGAGCTCCAAGATACTAATATAATACTGTATACTTCATGAGTGAAGGACAAACCAGAAATTCTCTATTTACTCAAGAGGCCAGCAGTCTGCCAACTTTTTCTCTGAGTCATGTACTGTTGAGTCGGAACTGACTCACATCCGGCGCCATCAGCGGGTTTTCAGAAGCAGTAAATCGCACGGGAGGCGAATGACCTCCGTGAGCAGCTGGTGGATTTGAACTGCATGCCTTTGGGCTGGCAGTGGAACTCCTAACCACTAGGCCACCAGAGCACTGCTGGAAAGGGGTAGAGAGCAAACCTTTTTGGCTTTTGTGGGTCTCTGTGGCATCTAAGTCTACTTCTCACCTGCTGACTCGTTATCTGACATTCTGCATTTACAAACTGCACTTGTAACAAACAACAGTCAGGAGTCGACTGTGGTGCTTGCAGTAACAGCTTGGGTCTGCCTGTGAGGCTTGCTGAGCTTAGAGGTGGACTTGGCATTGGCTGTGGTGCTGAAGTAACACGGCTGTTACGTCTGCACGCCAGCTTGGCTGGGCCCACGAGTCTCCCTGGCTTGGGAGTTATGCAATGATGTCACCTGGCACTTACGTAATAATGGGGAGGACGGAAAGAAGGGGACAAGGCAGGCGCAGCTCTTGCCCCATCAACAAGGGGCTGCTGCTGGGGCGCTCTGATGCCTGAGTGCATATGGGAGTTGTGCGATCAAAGCCAATGGAGGTGGTGCCTCTCTGGCAGTTTGAACCCGCACGCCAGCTGCCCCGTCGGTGAACGCCGGGCAATCTCCTCCCTGTGTGCTGGAGGATGAGCTCTGAGTTGGTTCCAAATCAACAGCAATGAGACTGGGGGGTGGTGGTGTGAGGCTGCTGGGTGTCGTCCAGCCTATACTCTGACCCAGAGTGACCCCATATGGCAAAGAACAACTGCTCCACAGGCTTTCACTGGCTGCCATCTTTATGGAAATCTTCGGAACCGCGGGTGTGTTGGAAATAATAACCTTTCAGCAAGCAACTGAGCGCTTAATTGGGATCCTAACACACCCCAATGGGGTCTAACTACCCCGTCACTCAACTGAGAAGCAAAGGACTGAGAGTCTGTCCCCACAGGCTAGACGTCAGTTCACTGCTCTCCATAAAGGAAGTCCACGTCGTTGTGGTGTACTGTCAAGCCAGACTGGACACACAGCTGAGCCTCCGGTGGGTTTTCTGAGACCGTAAATCACGTGGGAGGTGCCTGTCCATCTTCCTCCTGAGAGGCAGCTGGTGGATTCGAACCAGGTGCCTCTGGGTTGACAGCTCACCTCTTTACCACTAAACCACCAGAGTTCCCTATTATCACACATCACCCTGGCCTCTCGCTCTGCCGGGCGGGCTGTCCTCAGGAAAGGTCACCTCTTGTGGCATACTGGCCGCCCAAATGGGACTGCGGCAGAGACAAGCTGTCTCCGCCGGGTACCACGACCCTAAATGACAACAGCGCCCAGCTGCTGAAGGCTTCTTTGGTTTCATGACCTCAGACTCCAAAGAGGCTCGCTTGGCCAGGCGCAGAGGGCTGGGTTTAAAGACCATCCAGGCTCGTGGCTCGGAGGCTAAAATCAGATATGACAGCTGGCCGG
Source organism: Elephantulus edwardii (assembly GCF_000299155.1). Lineage (NCBI taxonomy): Eukaryota > Metazoa > Chordata > Mammalia > Macroscelidea > Macroscelididae > Elephantulus > Elephantulus edwardii. The sequence goes on along the minus strand of NW_006399839.1, from coordinate 8,187,075 downwards.
GGTAAACCACGCTCCCGATGACCTCAAAGGCGAGTTCCCCCAGACCCAGGAAATCCAGGTGAGCACCCGCGGCCTCCACTCCAGGTGTCAGAGGTGAGCAAGGCGGAAGGTGAGTGACTCTAACCACAAACAAATACAGAGCACTTACTGCATACCTAACACTACGAACACTTATGGAGTACCAGATGTATACCTGGGACTACATCAAACATCAAAGCCCTTATGGGAATTTTCTCATTTAATTCCCATCAGGAGGGACCAGTCCCTGGAAAACAATATCACACATGGCAGAGGAGATGCAGCAGTGGGTTCAAGCACGTAGTGACTCTGGGTTTGCATACAATCATCCATATATATACATTGCATTTTGTGGAGCGCTTGCTGCAGAGGGTCAAGGACTGCAGCCTCCAATATGGATTGAGACTCAATGTCAAGAAGACAAAGATTCTCACCACTGGACCAACTGGCAGCATCAGGAAGGATGGTGAAGAGATTGAGATTGTTCACAGCTTTAGTTTGCTCGGCTCCATGGTCAACACTCTTAGCACCAGGAGCCAGGAAAATAAAAGATGTATTGTGATGGGAAGGTCTCTGTTAGGAACTTCTCCAAAGTACTGAAGAGCAAGTGTCTCTCTGGAGACTAAGGT
>NW_006399839.1:8184557-8185953 GCF_000299155.1 Elephantulus edwardii | reverse complement strand
CTTTGTGTTATACATAATCATTCAGATATGTCGTATTTCATTCATGTACCTTGTATGATTATACAATTATTCACAGGCATTATATTTCATCTAAACTATTGCTCTAAGAGAGCTCTGGTGGCCTAGTGACAAGAAGCTGTGCTGCAATCCCAAAGGAAAAAGGTTCAAATCCACTAGCCAGGAGAAGGATGGACAATCTCCTCCCATGTGATTAAATTGCCTCTGAAAACCCTCTGGAGGATCAATGATGGGTCAGTTCTGACTCAACAGTACTCAACAACAACAACACAACAACTTTGCTTATTGACATCTCATCTTTTCAAGTCCCCACTGAACCTTTTCTATTCCTTCATCTCCCCTCCACCCACTACCCTCTGCTATCCCACTGATGTTTTTCCCTTTTCTCCTCTCCATCTCCCCTTTTCCTTCTCCTTTTTTTTTCTTTTTTTCCTTCTCCTTTTGAACAGCATTATTCACAACAGCAGGGAATGAAAAACAGCCCAAATCCCATCAACCCACGAGTGGACTGAGACATGATGATACAGTCACACAATGGAAAACTATGCAGCACTAAGGAGCAATGATTTCCCAAAAACACTATATAACTTGGGAGAGACTAGAGAGAACTATACTGAGTGAAATATCTCAGTCATATAAGGACAAATATTGCATAAGGCCACCATTCTGATACCAGATGAATAAGTGACCAATATGTAAATGACCAGGCCGAGTTTTGTTCATGGGGCTGCGGTGAGTTGAAAGTGAACAGACAGCACTTAACAACAACAACAACAACAACAACAACAGTTGTTAGGTGCTATAAAGCTGACCATGATTCCTAGCGACCCTGTGAATAATGGATCTGAAACTTGCCCTCCAGATATTATCAATATAAGATACTATCAATATTCCATTTCACAGATGAGACACTGGGGTTCTAGGCCAGGTAATATCACCAAAACGAGACTCAGATGTATCAAACTCTTACATTTCAATCTCCAAATAACTGGAAGCTGCTGGTACTTTTTGGGTCTCTGTCTGCCAAATGAGGAGACGGAGGCATATATGTTTGTTCTTTTGGTGGCCCAAGATATGGTTAATATTCTTCACCAATATCATAATACAAAGGGCCTAACAGCACAATGTGTAAAGTGGTGAAGTGTTAACTGTAAGGCCAGCAGTTCAAATACCTCATATGTTCTTCCTGGGAAAGATGGGCACCCTTCTCCCATAAAGAATTCTAACCTCTGAACCGTGACGAGCTAGATTAGACCTCAGGGTAGGTATGTTTCCATATGTTGTTGTTTGTTGTAGTTATGTGCCATCCAGTCGTTTTCGACTCATAGCAACCCTGTGTACAAGAGCCCTAAACACCGTTCTATCCTCTGCCAACCTC